>NC_041375.1:18716040-18768540 GCF_900634415.1 Cottoperca gobio
TGAATAATTAAGTTGATTATTTTCAATTCAATATTTTTGAATATTATTATTATTATATTTTTATTTATTGATAAATATCGATAGAATACCCGAAAATACAGAAAATGGACTTCATAAGTTCCAAGAGCTGAAGTTTCAATCAACAGCCCAAAACCTAAACAAAATATTTTACTATTATATTAAAAATAGAAATATTGGTCTTTTTTTATTGATACCTAATTAACTAATTATTTCAGCAATGACCCAATATAATAACAGACTTTCTTTCAATCCTATCCCTCCCCTCCTGGCAGAGTGCTAGAGGCTGTAGAGATGCTTAGCACAGAATAATTGAAGCGGAAAACAAAACATAGTCCACATCTCAAGAAGGATCTGCATGTTACCGAGGATAGAAACCAGTAAAGAGGGAGATAGATTACCCACAGTTAAAGTTAAGATTCGTATTTTAATGCTGGTGAAAGTGAAACGTTTAAGACAGATTGCCCAAATCCATAAAAATGCAATTCAATAGACTTAAATAGAATTTTAAGGCCTTGAATTGAAATGGTGTAAAAGCCTTTTTTTCCAGGACCTGCTAAGTAACACTGCAGGAGACTAAGAAGGGATACAGTCAAATAAATGAGAGGAGGGATGAAGGGAGACAAAAAGAGGGAAAAGCTGTGAGTCTGAATGAAGTGTTGAAAGGAAAAAGAAAGAAAGGGAGGAAAAGGAGGGAAATAAACGGATTGAGTGAGCAGAGGTGTGCTCTGTATAGAAAATGGACGTATCCAGCTGTCCCTCCCATCCAGCTCTAACCAGAAACCCTTAAATCAAACAACTACGATCAAGCCTGACCACTGTAGCATCCCCAGGCCGCTTTCATTCGCTCTCATTCATTCATTCATTCATCCATTTTTCCTCTCCGCCGGTGCTTTAAGCCTACCAATTATCATCAGTTGCCCCCAGATGGCCTCTGTCCTTGTTCCTGTTTCAGCTGGCCTTTCAAACAGCCCCTGCATTAATAAGCCAGTTGTTACAAATAAAAAAGGGAGGTGAGCGGTGATTATTCAAAGCCCTCCTAAAAGAGAGAGAGGAAGCCTTCGTTTCACACCAGGGAGAGTAAAAGCACCGCCTGCCATTTATGGGGCTGTCCAATGGCCTGGTATGGAGACTACCACGGGTGATAATAAAGGAGAGAAAGGCTGTAATGGTTCAGGGTCTAAATACTGAAGAATCACTGACTGACAGGAATATGTAGATGAATTCAAAATTAAATCAAATGTATTTATATAGCCCAATATCACAAATTACACATTTGTCTCAGTGTGCTTTACAGACTGTACAGCACACGACACCCTCTGTCCTTAGACCCTCGCATCGCACAAGGAAAAACCTCCTAAAAGAAACCCCACAGTTAAAGGGGGAACAATGGAAGAAACCTCAGGGAGAGCAACTGAGGAGGGATCCCTCTCCCAGGACGGACAGACGTGCAATAGATGTCGTGTGTACAGGATAAACAACATAGTACAAATATAACATTTGACAGAAATGATGTTGTGATCAAAAAAGAGAAAGTTTGGATGACTCCAGGATAATGTCAAAAAAGGTTTCCTGGTGTCCGGCAGCATCCTGCATATTTCTGTTCAACAGGATACAAATAATAAACTATAAGGACTTAAATCCAGTCAAACACATGTTTTCTTTTATGTTTCTTGTTGTTTGAGCTTCACTCTGCAGAGTTTGACAAGGTTCATCTGTTAAAGAGGGAACTTTCTGTGATGCATCAGCAGGATCTTGTGACATCACAACTCATTTAAGAGCCAATCATGGTTCAATATTCAACAGTGTGTTTTGGAAACTTGAAACCTCTGGTTCACCTGCACTAAGAATACATTCACAGTGAAAAAGAAGACGTCTTGTGTCCAGTAGTTAAACATTTCAAATGAAAGATATTTGCATATTCACAGAATTCATACAATATGGATATCTTTAATGAGGGAGAATGAGTATGTCATTTTAAGAATTACTAACAAGATAATTGGACTTATTTGCTAGAAAAAACATATCAGACACAAATGATTAATCAGAGTATGTTTTGGAGGTGGGAGTTTGCACGTTGCAAGTAAAAAAGGATCATGTACATTCATTTTGTGTATATTATCTGACATAAGTATAGTATGACGATTAGTATATAGTGCATTCTTTATAGTACAAACAGTAGTGGGGATTCGAAACATTGCTTTCTATTTTGACAAATGTTTTTTGCCCTTTATTTATTTTTGGAATATAAACAATTAAGAGCCCTTTGTCAGAAATAAAGATTTAAATGGATGATAAATTTTCAATTTGCGAAACCCTACTCTAGGACTGACTTCAAAGGAAGGAAGAAATAAAAAACATGTCTCTGCCCAACCACACATTAAACTCTTGATGACGTTACTACGCAAGAGCACGATGTATCAAAACAAGAATGAAAGCAAACCAGACGCAGGTAGGTACTGAATTCTGTTTCAGATTCAAACAAACAAACCCAGGATGAAAATTAATCTGCATACCTTTACTGGGGAACCAGTTAGTTGAGGAGTCTGGAGATTGTGGATGCCATGTTGACATTTATAACCTTTGTTGGTAAATTTGTGTTGAAAACACGTGACTAAACTGCACGCAACAACCTAATTAGGCTAAAAGAGAAGAGGAAAATCGATAAAAACTCATGGTCATGTAATCTTTTTATACAATAGTTTATGAGAGTAAGAGTGAGTGTGTGAGTGTGTGAGTGTGTGTGTCTCATTTACCTGCACACCTGAAGCTCTGAGCAGTCAGTCCCTTCTCCACAGCCAGACAGGTGAGGATACTGAGGAAACTGGTAGTGACGGACTGCCGCTTGGCTCTCTGGGCCTCCCGCTGTCTCCTCTCCCTGGATGGTTTTGATCTCAACAGCACTCCCTGGAGGGCTGAAGGTCCTTCTCCTGATTCTCCCCCTTCTTCATGGGCAGGCCTCTGCGCTCCGACCGCCTCCCTCAGGGCCTCCACCCATTCCTGGGCCTTAGGCTGATCGTCTGCCTGAAGTCTGAGTACCTCTTTGGGGAAAACTACCTGGAAGCGGCCCCCTCTATCTGTCCACGGTTCTCCATTCTCTGGCTCCTGATCGTGCCGCACGGCCAAGCAGGAGGCCAGGGAGTACTGGAGGACAGGCTGGGACACGGATCCACGGCCCTCTGTAGGGAAGGCCCGGAGAGCAGTTCTGGTCAGGACGAATGTAAAGGCCCGCCAGTTGTTCTGATCCTTCAGCTGGTGGAGCAGACCAGCTTTGAGGACGTCCTGGCAGCGTTGGGTGAACAGCGGCAGCGTGGTGGGCCTGCTGGGGACGCCAGAATTAGGCTTGAGAGAGAGTGACGCCTCTGCTGAAGAGGAGGTGTCGCTGTCACCATCAGGCCTGGTGTCGAGCCCTGACGGAGAGGGCGATGAGGACGGTGACATGAGTGCAGGAAACTTGACAACGTGTTGCTTTTCTACTACAGTCTTACGCTGGTGATTCTCCTTCCTCGCAGGTCTGGCTGCCTGCACCTTCTCCCAAATCAGCCGTCTCCACTCCATAGCCTCCCATTGATTGGCCGCCCTCAGCTGGAGACGTGTGCTATTGAAGAACAAAGCCTGAAGCGTGCGTTGATCTGCGGGCTGGGTGACCTGACCTGGCTGGCTGCAGGGTGCTGGTGAGATGATGCTCTGGCAGTGTGACAGAGAGCAGGCGGTGGCCAGCTGGCGATTAGCGCTGCTGTCCAGAGTGTACAGCCGGAGCTCACAGGGCGTCAGCTCGACATAGCAAGGTGTCCAGCGACCCCGGGGGCCCTCACGCTGCTCCATCTCACCCTGCTTCACCACACTGCTACTGCTGCTTTTATCAGCTGGACAGAGACACAGAGGAGGAGAGGAAATAGGGAGAAATAAGACAAAGATGAGAAACGTGTGTGTGGTCAGAAAAAACACAGAGCGGTGGTATTTTGGTAAGAGATAGCCGTGTGCGGGTGATTCACTGAGAACTTTTTCTTGTCGCCAAGGCAGGAAGAAACAGTATTGTTAAGGAGGCCACTAGGCGGGCCTCCTGTTAGCTCACCCGGTAACACAGGCGACCCATATATAAAGGCTGAGTCCTTGCCACAGCGGCCACTGGTTCGAGTCCGACCTGTGGCCATTTGCTGTATGTCGTTCCCCTTCTCTCTCTCCCCTTTCACAATCTGCACTTCTGACTTCTCACAAGAAAAAAGGAGGCCACTAGGCAAACTGTCCCACTTTCTTAATCTAAAGGGCAGAGGCACACCCTCTCCCTATTTTGTCCTTTTCTCTCTGTTTTCCCCCCCGTCTACTGCTCAAGTTTGTTTTACCCTGATTTATGTCTTTCCTCTCTCCGTCTCCTCTTGTGATTATAGAGCGTTTAATCCTCGATTAAGGAGGGTTCAGACTTAGGCCTGTCATCTATAACAGTTTCTATAACCCTAACCCTAATCTTTAGTAAACCAGCACTTAAAAAACAGGAAAAACAAGAGTGACAATGCATGTCAATACAACAGGATTAAATAAAATACTTTTACGAATTCTTATTAAAACTTAAAACTCAGTGGTGGCAACAAATAATGTCCATAAAATCTAGATAAAAAAGGTCAAACAAAAGGTTTAGCAATGATTCTGCATCAGTGATCCAAATCATTGCGTAAAAACAAACATTACAACACGGATGAATATTTCACATGAAACCAAATACTGGATCAAGATTTCATCATTCTGGACTGTTCTGTTTTTGTTTCACAGTATTACAGAAGAAGAAGAGAGAGAGAAGCACCTGCTTCACAGAGCAGCAACAACTACAAGCTTTAGTATGAAACTGGTGACAAACAGATGAATCTTTATGAGGCAGCAAAGACTGAGGACTGAAACTGTGACCTATTCAATAAGATGTCTGCAAGTGCACTAACTTCGTGATTTACAGGTCAAAAGATGTGATGTCTGGAAGTTAAATACAATTATTATTTAGATAGTATTTCATCTACTACATTTCAACATGCAGTTAGAACCTGCTTCACAGTGACATAGTTACTGAAGTGCTGTCGAAACAATGTCTTTATGTAACTTTTCAGCCTAATTTAGCCCAGTTTTAACTTTAATGTCTAGATGTCTTTAGGTGGGTAGACCGGTTTACTTGAAAATATCAACAATCCCCTTTCCCTGACCCAATCCCACAAACTGATTTAATTGTAAACCCCCACCAGGAGCTGTCTAATTGGCAGATAGTGCATTTTGTTTCTTTAACGTGCTAAATCACTCAAGGAGGGAAAAGGAAAAGCTAAATCGTTCACAGCTCCGGTGGCAAGTCAAGTGCCTCATCAATCTTATCAAAACAGCCGTGGACATGGTGTCACTCCGGGTCTCGGACTTTGCATGTTAACAAACCTTTTTGCTAAAGGAACAAATGAATATGCAAATAAGTTCTTAGCTGGAATCAAGATTGGCTGATTGGCAGTCTTCACGCTTGGGAGGGTCGAGATGAGAATTAGGCATTGTGGCGAGGAAAACTGCTATTTTCAATTAGCCTTCATCTCCACCTGGTAGGTTTTGACATCACACTCTGGTAATAATCTAATATACACATACGAGCCTTCAAATAGAATTAACAATTTTCTCTCAGGGCTGCAAACTAACTATCCAGTACCGCTGCCCTCAAGTCAATCAAACCTCCTTAAACAAGCAACCTCACCCACTGATTAGGTAGCGAATCATAATACTACATGTCGCTTTACAATCTAACAGACTCCCACGGTTTCCTGGATACAAATGTGCACACAGACTGCACATTAAAAAGTAGGCGATGGCACCTGCAGACAAACACACACACACACACAGGTACACCATCCACTCTAAACCTCAGCGCTCAGCCTGTTCAGAGTCATAGTGGGGTGAAGCTATCCCAGCATGCACTGGGTGAGAGGTACAGTGGGGTCACACACTGGACAGGTTGTAAGTTTATCACAGGACTTTAACATGGGTAAAAACTTACACAACAGTCAACGTCAGCATCTAAAAGCTGCATGCGAGTGCGTGCGTGCTTACATTTTTACAGTGAGAAGAAAATGTGTTGCATGCTGTATCTTGAGGCATCGTTAGACAGGAGTTCCTTTAGTTCAAGACTTTATGTCACGATAACTGCCTTCAGTACTGGAGTTTTACTGTTCTGTGTGCTTTCTTAGCTGCAGCTGAGCAACTCAAGGTTGTTGTGTTTCATTCAAAGTCCATTTCTCTGTGTGGTTGGTAATCTGTGTCTACTTCATATGACATTTCAAATTTGTGGCTTACTGGGGCCTCCAATACTGATCGTTTACAATTAATCTTTCAATTGTTTCAGCTTTAAAAGATTATTAAATGCCACAATAACGAGGGCCCAAAGTGACACTGTCAAATTGCTATTTCTACTGTACTCAAGTCTAAAACACAAATATATTCAATTTGAGTAAATAAAAGAGAAATGCAGCAAATTCTTACATTTTAGAAGCAAGAACCAGCAAATATTTGGCCTTCTTGCCAAGATTGTTGGTGTTTCATTTATTGTTAGTTGACTAATTGAATAATGTAAATAATTCCTCAGCATAAGTTAACTCAGTGAATGTAAAAGTATATTTTTCATTGTTCTTTCATGCACTCTAATGTGGGAAGAACTGTGTTTTCATACATATAGCAAATAGTGCCTGGTCATTCAGAGGACTAGCTGATTAACTGTAATGGTTTGGATTCTGGTGTGTTAAATCCTGCTGATAATGTAACTTGGCTTTACAGTTTTATTAACAGGTGCATATATTTACATTAAAAGCTGCACGCAAAAGATGTTTACTTGCATGTACCTTGAACTTTTATGAGTATAAAAATATTGAGGAATGCTCGCAACAAAATGTGCAACCAAAAATAGACTTATAAGAAACATAATATACTAACAGGTGAACGCAATCTGTACAGTTCTGTGGGCAATGTTATTAAACATAAGAGCTTTAATAAAAAGCTACACATACAGCCTGTTTGTTTGGTCCCATGTATACATGTATATCGTGTATATAATAATGATCATCATTCCTATTTACCATCTAAACATCCCCAGCTGTCACTAATGGAAAGATATGGCTTGGCGGAGTTAAATAACTCTCTGCTTATTACCGTCCTTTTCCTACTTCTCTCTTTTCAATGCACATTGAGCCAAACTAAGTAGCCTGATGCCTTTTCACACATATGCTAATACTAAATAATCCTGCCAGTATCAGGGGCCGGGTAATTGGGTTGCTTCTCCTCTCGCCTCATTTGAGTCCATTTGCTGACAGGATTACAGGCTATTATGCCTCAGGATCGCTTAGGATCTCTTTAGGCCTTCAGATGGCCAAAACACACAAACAAATATAGAGTGTGTGTGTGTGTGTGTGTGTGTGTGTGTGTGTGTGTGTGTGTGTGTGTGTGTGTGTGTGTGTGTGTGTGTGTGTGTTGGGCTCTCTGACTGTCATAGCACAGCTGTGTCATTTCAAGTTATCATCATCTTCTATCATTATTGCTTTCTCTGAGGATGCTTCAACATAAGTACAGCATACGCCCTGATCTGCAGCACAGATAGTCTGAGACTTCTGTCCTCTGAAAGTCTCTCAAAGGCTGAGAAAGCTTTACGGTGAATGGACGGTCGATCAGAGGGGAGGAAGAGGAGGAGGAGGAGGAGGTGTACATGTCTCCGACAGGTAGGCCCAAATTATTGGTCAGCAGAGGAAATTACATCATCTTTACGGAGTCAAAGAAACAAAGACTCTCCATGTCACAAATGCCCAATTAGGCCAATCCTATGCCATTAAAAGGGTCAGTTTACCCAAATTAAGAACCATATAATTTCCCACTTAGCTTAGCGGTTACATTTCTCAATGTTTTGATATATCTGCTGCTAAAAACCACCGCAATATAATGGAGGTCAATGGAACTTTGTTTGTGGTGCCCACAGCATTGAAAGATGCTTTGACAAAACTCAACAGCAACATGTGTCTTCAGTTACTCCAGATAATCTATAATTATACTCAGTGTAATCGGGTCGGGTAGGGTCTCTTTGTACTGCCATGGTTCTCTGGCCAAAATATCTGAATGGATCTGTAAGTATTCAGTACCAGCTCTGACCACATGGTACGTCATAATCACCACCGGAAAATATATTTTAGGAAATAAAATGTAAAAATGTGATGCTATGAAATTATCTTTTTCTTTGGTCCAAAATAGGGATCTCAATTTCAATACTGAAAAATTGAGAGCACATCTTGATTGATATTCAAATTTAGAATCAAAATCGTGACACCCCTATAAATGAATGAACCTGTATGCAAAACGGTTAAAGAAATATTCGCCGGTTAATCGATTAACTTGTTGCTAAAACCTGACATCCATAATCCAATACTTTGGACAAGTGAAGACTAATGCAGTAATCTAACTGTGAAAAGCTTTCACTGTTTCTTTTACCTTTAACATCAAATACTTTCCAAAGGCAATGTGGATAACGGTCTTCTAATTGCTTGTTTTGTCAAGTGTGGAGTCAATTTTATTGGCATTGCCCAATAACCACAAATAACAGTTTTTTTCTGATCAACTGTCCAAAACCCAAAGATTACCAAAATCTTTTCAGCTCCATCATTGACCTAAAAGATTTGAACTGACAAATTGATAAAAGACACTTGTGCATTATATCACACTCACACCATGTAAACTCACCCTCTGGCTGGTGGTTGAGGATCATGTTCTTCAGAGTGTTGCAGTCCACAGTGGGCAGTCCGTTGTCCGTGTATACAGATGGCCGGTAGTTGACGTCTGACCTGGACCGGTTGTGTCCTTTCTTGAAGGCTGATTTGGACGAGGAGTTTGCGGTGTTGTTGGTGCACTCCTTGGTATGGGCTGCCAGATCGTTGGTGGAGCGCGCTCGGCTTCTCTTGCCATGCCTCAAGCTCATCCCCAGCCCCAACACGCTGAAGTTGTCGGCCCAGGCCAGGCCTAGGGGCCCAACCTCTGTCTGCTCCCTGGCCAGCAAGCCCCATACGCCACTGGAGCTCAGCTTCCCAAGCGCGGCACTGGACACCTCCTGCAGCTGCTTAGGCTGCCTGGAAGACTGGTTGGTTCCTGTCTGAGCTTGACTCGGACCTTGGCCGTGTATGCCGTCCATGCAGTGGATAAATTCCTCAGTGGCCTCAAGAGCTGGGCTGATATTGCCCACCATATCAAGCTGCTCAAGACCCTCCATGGCTGGGCCTTCTTCTGAACTACAAGTCCCACAGCTAGATGATTTTCCACAATGGACACAAAAACCCCATTAGCAGCATCCACATGTCCAACAAACCTAAGCTAAGAAAGGGGTGAGTAAGATCCAAATAGCCTGCAGGCTTCACAAACTGTCAAACTGCTGTGTGAAGCCAAGTCCTGCTCTCCGCCTCAAGACAGGGCCTTCGTCCAGGGTAACAGTCTTCCTTTCATCAGTGTGACTCTAGCTCTGGAGGGAAAGTCGACTACCTCTCTCGGGAAAGCTACTGCGGCATTATGCCAGAGCTAAACAGGGCTGGCAGTAGCCTGGGACTCCCCAAGTCAAGCCAATTTGGGTGGTAAACTATGTTACTTAGCCAGATACACACACTTTGGGCAAGACAAAACATTAAGATCCCTCTGCACAGTCAGAAATGTTCAGGGACTGGTTATTTTTGGCCCCTCAGGCGGCTGTGAAGTCATCAGATGGAGACCGTTTGTGGCTTCACTGTAACAAACGGAATAGAGAAAGAGGAAATGGTTCAGAGGAAGCATGCTGAACACAAGCAAAGAATGGAAACACAGCTGACAGTGAGAATACTGTGATTGAATTATACATAAAACTAACTCATGTTCCAGGCGCTTTCTTAAACTGTAAATAGAGGATTTACCAAGAGAAAAGTTGGATAAGAGGATAATGAAGCCTCCAGTTCAACAACTTTAAGCATCAAATTACCGACCCGCCTACAGTATCTTCATCGCACCAAGACCGGAGCTTCAAAGATTCTTCCTCAGCAAATAGAAACGATCATTCCCCCTCAAATGTCCTGATGAAATAATACTTGACTTCCTCCTTGGCTGCTTATCACTGGACTGAGCAGGCAGGGAGGAAGCAGGCCTGGGTGGGGTTCCTATCCATCTGCCTGACCGCCTGTCTCTTCTGATTCCCTCCACTCCTCTGTCTCTCTCTCTCCCTCCCTCTCTCAAAACCTCTTTCTTTTATCATCTGTGCTCTCTCGCCTTCATTGATTTTCTTCTCCTCTACAGCTCAGCCTTTTACTTTTCTCGACATATGAATTATTTAAACAACATTACATCACTGCTATTCAATTCGGAACGGGAGATGCATTGCATATTTACGACTTATCCATGAGAATTTCTAGGAGATACAAAGGAGGATATTATCAATGTAGATATTAATGTGATTTTAATGCTCTTAATGGATTTCTTTTGAGAATTTATTAACTTATATGCATTATGCTTGCCCGCGCAAGACCAAACAGTCCATTACTGCAAAGCACCACGAAATGTAATGCTGGCAAACAGTTCCAGCGTTACACTGAAACTGCTGACCTACTCCATTGTTTGCCATTTTCACACTTTCAATGACAATCCATTTCTTAGTATTCACATTCTATCTAAAATGTATTTCCAAGCTAATAACATTAGATGATAAAAAAATGTAATTAAATTAAATTGAGAGAAGAGAAGAAAAGTGAAATAAGATTGTTTTTTTTGTATTATTATTATTATTTTATTTTTAAATGGCACTAATCCCTAGATGCCATACTGTTAGCAATGCAGGATGAGTGCAGATGTGTGCGGCAGGATAATAAAGAGCCAAAACTCTGCGGAATTGTAACACATATTCTATTCTACTCTCTTTTTATCTCATGAATTACAAAGCATTAGTTTCAGGGACATCCAGTACGGATCACCAACACCAATTAGTTTAGATATTCTATTTTTAATTCAACACCTTGTATACTCACCAACATATTTCCCATGGTATCATCTGCCTGCAGATACAGCTCTGACCTAACCTGAGCATCGTCATCAAGTTACTCATCGAGCTTCCCACTGAACTCTTGTTGACTCACACAAGCTGTCAAGCCAATACAGCAAACATTAGCCAGGAAAGCACAGAGTGGAATACTATTGATCAGAGATGATGATGTAAACTGTAGAGCAAAGCATGAAGTATTTATCTTTGAAATTATCATAAGGGGACAGTATTCATCACAATGAAAACAGCCGAATGACCAAAAATCAAATGCTGATTTTATTATTAAAAATGTTACTCTCATAAACTATTGCTTAAATGTGCACTGTGCATATGTTACATTTAATTTAGCCTGATAATCAGCCTGAACTAACACTTTGTTTCACTTGCATTTCAACCACTTGGAACATTTGAGATGTGGACAGTAACCAGGCTTAATCTGTTTGGGGTTTTGAAGATGTATGTGCAACAACAACAACAACAACAACAACAAATGAAGAAGAAGAGGCACCCATCCTTAAAGCTTTTCTGATCTCATATTCAGGTTGAAGCTGCATGTTTTTTTAACTTCATCTACCAATTGCAATAGTAGTAATTCAATATATCAATATGTCAATATATGAGACACAAAACATGAGCATAATGTGGAAGGTAAGGTTCTGGCTGGAAAATAAATGTCAAATAAAATGCTCACTAAACTCCGTTATACATCCTAAGTGGAAAAACAGCACAACACATGTACACATTCTAAACAAAAACATCAGCTACATTCTTTATGTGACATCCTGGCCATGAGAGAACTTATTCTTCATTCAGATGTATTTTTAAAGCTGGAATGAGAAACTTAAGAGGTCAACACACATTAAAATGTAGTTAAAACTATTAAAATAGAAAGTGGAAGATTACATGAAGACTTTGAATGCATCAATGGTTCTCAGCTCTAACACTGGCTTATATGTGAGCACATACAAGAAATGTGTCTCAAAATAAATGAACAAAGACAGATAAAAATAAACAAACTATTTATATAACTACTATGTACATAAATGTAGGGTGTATAACATAAGTGTCTATAATTACAGTATATATAAGATGTATACAAAATTACCAACAAAATACAATGTCAAACGTTTCTGTAAATTGTAAACAACACAAATAGTGCAAATAAATAAATATGGAATTGATAAACATGAAGTGGGTGGCTATATCATCTTTAATTCCTAAAGTAATGTTACACAATGATGCTACTGAAGTTTAATAAGGACAGTAAACAACTAGAAATGAAAAACAAGCCTCAGTACTGTTGTTAGTGTTTGTCTCTGTTCCTGTATCAAGAAACACACAGTCAGCATCTCAGCAGTAAACAGACAGAGGTGAAGCCACGGTCAGCCTTTCGGGAAGCTACATTAACCTGCTACGTGAGCTAGCACAATAATACGTCCCGTTTATCACGACACACATGTTTATAGCCACATATAAGGAAAAGATTAACTACTCTGAAAGCTGGCTGAATAAGGCCTGTTTTTATCCCCAGCTAATGTGATGGGAGCCTGGGCTAGTTAGCTAGCAGCTAACGCTAGCCCCTCTCTCCATCCTTGATCAATGTCACTTTAATACAACATAAAACTGTTCACTCACTCACGTCTTAACCATAATGTGTGAGTGGATCTGTACTGGTATTGAGGTGAAACTGGTCCCGTTCAAATGCAGTAAAACATAAATCCAGACTCACCTTACTGTGTTTACCACTATGTCATTTTGACAGTCCGCCAGTATTAAAGTCCCCTGAATGCAACTGCAGCTAAAGGATAAAGGTTCCGTGTAACGTTTGAACACAGTATGCAGTTTACCCAATGTTATTAATGTATGACAAACTCTAACTTAAAATCAGTACATGATAGAACTGGCCTAATTATGAGCTAAGTAATTCAGTAAATGTTTGGAACAGTGCACAATAACCCCCACCTCAGACAGCTATACAGCACATCTAACAAAAACACAGAGAAATAATTTAGTAAGATTGAATAATCATAAATTTTTTATGCTTTTAGTCACACAATTAAACCTAAATAGACATCTAACAAGTGTGTTAATTCGTCATATGAAATTAAGTAAAATATTGTTTAATTTATTTGTATATTTTCCCATGAAAATACTTTCCTTTAGAATAATAAAAGATAGAAAATATAAAAATATAAATTACCAAAGTAAATACATTGTTTTAATAATAATTAAAATAACTGTTAATGTAATTATTGAGGAACATGACAAACAAAATAACACAGGTAACCTGTATACGGCACACTGATATTTCTTTTTATATCTTCATATCGATTCCTTTTCACATAAATGTATTTCTAATGCTAAGCCATTTCTGTGTTTTGTTTTTTCCTCATTCATTTGATTGCTATCTGTAGTTATAATGGCCCAGAGACAGCACAGGGATCAAAAAGGTTTTTTACCAAATCTTAGCTACATTTTCTTAACACCTCTTTTATGTCTCTCACCAATATGTTATGTGTTAAGGAAATGATGTTATACACAGGGCATTTTCATTATTTTCATTATCATGAAATGGGATAAAAATCCCTAAAAGGCATGATCAACACCACAGTTGATAACAGGGGGTGGTGCATTTATTTAGTCTCACAAAGAAAGGTTGTGACACACGTCTTCACAGACAAATCTGACCAAGATGGGAAGAGGACCAGAGAGTGGAAGACAGAGCGGAGCTGGAGAATAGTTTCCCTCTAATGGGCTGCTTGAAGCTGCCCCAAAACCCAAAATGTCAGTCCAGCAGAGAGAAACATCATTCAAGATGGACGCAGTATTTCAATTTAGGGTAAAATTGTGGTAATTTGTGGATGCATGAATAAAGCACAATACAAACTGAAATGATAAGGGACTAGGGCCGTTTCTGCTTTTGAAACTTTATTTTAGTGTACAAACTTTTATTTTGTTGTATGTTTTAATAGTATACGTAACGATTCATGATTCTGAAAATTAAATTGTGATCATTACACAAACAGATCATAAAGATTTCTCAATAACCTCGATGTTGTCATCTAAAATAATTGTATCAACAAAACGTCATGGTCCAGCTAACTGTCAATAATCCTGCACTTTTGATGATTTGGATACAAAGAAGTCAAATAAACAACATATTAATCTGAATAACTCGTAACTCATAACTTGTCCTCGTATTAAGAACATGGTCTTAAATGAAATAATGAAATGTATAGGGTGTAATTCTTCATCATTACTATACTACACTTATTTTTATTAAACAATATTAACATTGGCATTGCTTCAAATTGAGAAATTCTGTCCCATGATAAATGGTAAATGCTTTTGCACAGGCATAATGAATTTGTTGAATAAAAGTATCAGGGTAATACCAAAACAAATCTGGATATATTAATAATTAAAGGGTAAAAGTGATCATTCAAAATATCAGCACAAATGACTGATTATCAGGAGCTTCAATACAACAAATATCATTATCAGCTTTAATAAACCCATTTGAGAAAGAATCTCAGTTGGGCCTCCTTCTCCTTTCTTTGAATGCTCTTTGTCTGAATTTGTTTCAAAAGTGAAGGAGAGGAGGGTCGGCCGTCCTAATGGGCTCTACTGTGGTGTTACTTTCTCCGCAGCATTGTTGCAGGATAATAGTAATGCATGTCTCAGATTTTAAAAAGAACATTTCTTCAGATTTTTCTTTTAGACTAAGTGCCTGTGTCTGGATATAGGAATAATAATAACAAATAAGCATCAACTTTAGGAATAAGACCATCTCTGTCCACGAGGCTCTATCATTTTCTATCTAACAGCAATCTCACATCTCCTTCCCTTGACTCATGCACTCAGGTCTCTCTCTGTCCTGTCAGTCTTGCCTATTTCCTTCTATATTCTGATCATACCATCTTCTGGTGATGACTAAATTATGATTAGATTTAAGGATGTGCAGTGCTTTCATCTGTCTAGTGCGTTGTTTAATACTGCCCCCACTAACCCTTCTCGAACCGCCACCCCGACCCCCCAAACACACGCATCACAATAGTCATCTACCTCGACTCGCTCACCAGCTATTGAAGAGCAGAGTGGCTGCTTGGTTCCCATGGAAACACTGCGTGTGTATGTGTTTCAGTAAATGTTTCTCCCTCGCCGAGATTAAGTTGTACATGCACAAACACAAAAGCAAGGGTTCATTTTTCAATAGGTAAATAATTAGCAACCTGTGTACTGCTGCAATATAACCCTTTATATGAACTGAGAGGTAATAATAATAATAATAATAATAATAATAATAATAATAATAATAATAATAATAATAATAATAATAATAATAATAATAATAATAATAATAAATAACTGCTTAAAAAAACAGGTTCACCATTTTTCAATGTAAGTGATAGGGGACAAAATCTAGTGTTTTATTCAAAAATACATACAAAGTTTATCTGAAGTTAATATGAGGCTTCAGCAGCCAGAGTTAGACAAATAAAGTGGATATCTTCCAAAGTCTTCTTAGTATAAACCTCTTTGTGTTTCCATGTTGAGCTGCAGTAACATAAAGTACTAAAAAGACTTAACATTTGGAAAATAATCACTTGATTTGTCTAAATTGAACAACTGAAGCCTCACTTTGGATTACAATTCAGGTTGAGATTTCCGTGTGTTATGCTAGTAGCAGCTAACGTAGCCTTGAACGGCTTGCCTCGTGAGGAGTGGGCTACAGAAGTCTAGTAAGCTCACTTCTTTCAAAGTCCACACCAATATATTTCTTTTCATTTTGAAACTTGTGATCTTCAGCCCCGACTAAAAGAAGTGACATCACTTCGCTTCATACTACTATTTTCACATATGCATTAGTACTCCTCAACAACTGTAAACAGACTTTGCAACATCTTTCCCTTTAGGATGCAGAGCACTGAGCGCCTTTAGCCACTACAATCAAGACAATGACCTACCTGTAATAACTCACACGTGTACGAAAGACATCCAAACAAGCTGTAAACTCAGAGATTATCCCAACAGTTAAGTGACGGACGAAGGAAAAATCCCAATGCATTTACATTAAGCCCAGGATATTAATCAAAGACACCTTTCCGAATGATAGACTTTAAACTAACCTGAATAGGACTGGCCGACTTTAGAGGAATAACTTTACATGGTTACTAAGATTTATTTAAACCTGCTTTACTGTAAGGAAATTAGTTTCCTGCAGAATAATACTCAGTAAGTCTGTCTTCACTGAATCTTGCTTCAAGAAACATATCTCTATACTGTGTGTTTGGCTATATTATTATGGAAGATGACCATAGGGGGATAAAAAAGAAGAGATTTAGCTGTTATCCTGTTTGTTTCAATGTTTCAGTGTGGAGGTGAGCTTTTAAGAAAATCATCTCGAAACACACATTTGGGAAGAATAGTGTTTGATATGAATTATCAATTTCAGATTTAATGGATGTGTGTGTGTGTGTGTGTGTGTGTGTGTGTGTGTGTGTGTGTGTGTGTGTGTGTGTGTGTGTGTGTGTGTGTGTGTTCTGCCCTTGCACCACACGTCTCATTCACACCTAATGATCACAGCCTCTCACTGGCAGCCATCTCTCCTCCCAGACCAAATCCAATTACTGGGGACAATAGAAACCAGCTCCAGGCTCAGGGCTCCATCAGCTCCTCTGGGCTGCTGCTCCCTGCTCCGAGACTCCTGCTGGACCCCTAATCATGTCGAGGGTCCACAAGGGCCACAAAGTACACCTGTAGACACACACACACACACACACACACACACACACACACACACACACACACACACACACACACACATACACACATATACACACATACAAGTACAAAGAAAAACCAAATACAAACACACATCAAGCAGAAATGCAAACAAATAAAACCTAATGTACAAGTGATACAAAATATACAAGCAAATATGAATAAGAACATATAACCAAACACAGAGGTAACTGAGGCAACAAGAAATCACAAATAAAGCAAAAATAAAGTAAAACAATCAACAACAAACTAAATAAAACAACTCAAGCACAAATGCAAACACAAAAAAACACACATGGCAACATGACACTAAATATTACTAACATCCAGTACAACACACAATATTTAATATTTATCAATTCGATCATATGCTGTGCAACACACACACACACACACACACACACACACACACGCACACACACACACGCACACACACACACGCACACGCACACACACACACACACACACACACACACACACACACACACACACACACACTTTACAACACCACATGGTTCACTTATCAATGGCTCTATCTAGTGGCACAAACATGAAACAACAACGGTTTGTTCTCGATGGACCAAAATAAAAGCAGGAATCCTCTTAACAAACCTTTTAAAAAATCACAATGAATATCAGTCACACAAAAGAGGCTTGAAGCTGAGCAGCTGAAAGAAATATTCTCACATAAAGGTCCATTTCGTAGCTGCTCTGGAGCTTTCCTTAGACTGCTCAGGAAAACAATTCCATGACAACTAGGCATGCTGATGAACATGATTTGATATATCAAAAGCTCATGAAACATGAAATTGTTTAGGTTCTCAAAAGAGGTCACAGATTAATTATTAAAATTAAAATCAAATAATGATTAGAATTGGAATAAGTAGAATTTAAAGATTTCAAATCGGAAGAATTAGGAAATGATGTTTCTTAAATAATCTCACTATGATTTTACCGGGAGCTCTCACTATAGATTTAAGAAAGCACAACCATTTTCCCGTTGTTTCTATGGCAATGTTTTCAACTCTGACTGTAAATTTCAAAAACTAAAATGTCACTAAACACTTCCTCTCAACTAAAGTGACTTGATCTTTTAAGCATGAAAACAAAACGTTGTAGTTTGAAATTCTTAGATGGTGCCTAAAATTGATTTTGACTGAAACTTGTGTTTCCCAAAATAAAGAGTAGCTCCCTCTTTTTTCCATTCAGCAGTTTTTCTGTTCAATTATTGGCAGTATTTGTAGGAATACATTGAATTTTGAATTAATGCTTTTGTATTGGTTGGCGAACCAATATTGTTTCATAATTTGAACAATGGTTCGTGTCAGGTTGTAAAAGCAAAAACAAGGGTGGAAAAAGCTCTCCTATTTGTTTACTTAAGTTAAAATAACAATACCAAGTTACAAGCAAAAGTACAAAAGTATTAGCATCACAATGGTCTTGAAAGTAAAGGTACTCATTATGCAGACTGGCACATTTCAGAATAATGTTTATTATAATTATGCATTAATGTGTACGCATCACCAATGTTGCAGCTGGTAAAGGTGGGGGTAATTTTAACTACTTCATATACTTTTGAGGTAACTTGTACATTTCCCCCCAAAGGATTAGGCCTATATTATCTCATCTTAAGGTTTAAACTATAATAAAATATTATCATACTCAAGTAACGAACCTCAAAATTGTAAAGTATTGTAAAAGTAAATTATTGAAATTTTAAATGCAAGAAACACATTTATGTTGTCCCTGAAAAGAGTGATAATATAATCAATTGCATTGAGTTTGAAAATATCCGGAAAATGCTGAAAACTACACATGAAGTTGGGATATCGGCTTTTTAGCTCATTGGTCGTTGCCTTTTATTTTGAAAGTTACAACAGGATGTGTTAGGGTTTAATCACGTGACAGTAGCTAAGGCAACATGGCGAACGCCGGCAGGATGACCGTTGACGGAGAACTGCTGCGTAATGCTGAATATACTCCAAAAACAAACGTTAGGAGCGACGCAAGTATCGACACACGTCTGGTAAGTATCTGTTCTCACACTGAAGTTATTTGTGGAGTTAATTAAACTAAACCAATATACGATTTACCTGCTAACGTGTGTTACGTAACCTCAGCGACCGCTAACGTAACGTGACGGCACGTCACTGCTGCTGTTGCGAACTACCTTGAACTAGAATACAGGTCAACAAAACTGTGTAGTACATTTTGATCATGTCCACCCTCACTTTATATTCCCTTGGAATGTATTGTTCGGATTCGCTGAATATGACAATATATACAACCTCTTATAATGTAAATGTTCTGACAGTCGGTTACCTCCATGTCACATAAGGTACTTTATACACATATTGTAACATTTTATAATGCGAAAATCAAAAAATGATGGTGCATACACAAGATGCTCATCCTGCACTCTACCACTGTGGTTATATATGTGTTAGTACAGCGGTCTTCAACGTGTTTCAGGCCAAGGACACCGAAACTGGTGTAGCATGGAGCAGGGACCCCCTGCTTCAAACGAATGGGGGTGCTGTCGGAGTTCTGTGCGACGGGGGCGGGGCGGATGTGAATGTGCAAAAGAAAATAATATATACAGTGGATATAAAAAGTCTACAAAAACAAAAATCCAGAAAGAAAACAAAAACATTTTTAAATAAATAAAAACCACAACACCCTGATTGCATAAGTCTGCACACCCTTTCATAATGGGGGCTCTAGCTGTGTTCAAAGTTATTTAATCACATTCAAAATCATGCCTTTCTTACAAAAATAAATATCAAAGCCCGTTTGAGTCACCCCAAACCATGTGGGAAAATGTGTTGTAGTCTGACGAGACAAAGGTTGAACTTTTCGGCCTTAATTCTAAAAGATATGTTTGGCGCAAAGCCAATACAGCTCATCGTCCAAGGAACACCATACCGCCTGTGAAGCGTGGTGGTGGTAGCATCATGCTTTGGGGCTGGTTCAGGGGCTCTGGTCAAGATAGACGGGATAATAAATAGCTCCAAATATCAAGATATTCTGGCACTAAACCTGCTGGCTTCCGTCAGAAAGCTGAAGATGAAGAGGAATTTCACGTTCCAACATGACAATGACCCGAAGCACACGTCCAAGTCGACCAAGGCATGGCTTCAGAAAAGGAAAGTCAAAGTCTTGGAATGTCCCAGTCAGAGCCCGGACCTCCGTCCCATCGAGAACATATGGAATGACCTAAAGAGAGCTGTACACAGGAGATCCCCTCACAATTTGAAGGAACTTGAACTTTTCTGCAAAGAAGAGAGGGATACAATTCCAAAATCTCGATGTGCAAAGTTAATAGAGACTTATTCACAAAGACTTGCTGTTGTAATAAACGCAAAATGTAATTTCTTTCTGGATCTTTGTTTGTTGGAAGTTCCCATTAAAGATGGAACAAGTCTGACATTTACGTTGTTGTTATTTCTGTCTTTTATGTTTCAAAAACCTGCAATTTCATAAGGGTGTGTAGACTTTTTATATCCACTGTATATATATTTTATAAATATTTTTTTGCTATATCTTCAAACAATTTCGCGGACCCCCTGTTGAAGACCTATGTGTTAGTATGTTAGTTAATCATTTACAAGTTTTAAGCTTTGAAGGCCATTCAGCTCACTGAGAATATGAATTATGACATGACCAGAAGAAAAAAAACCTTTGTGAGCAAATAACTATTATTTTTTATTATTTGTTGTATTTTCTGCAGAGTAATCACAAACAACTCACTGGCAAATAAATATCAATCATCCAGGTCATCCGCAGTGGAGATTGTCTTGAAGCTCTCTCCACTTCTTTACTCTTCAAGCACCGGTGTTGTGCGACTTGTCCGACCCGGTGTGATAACTGCTGGATGTTTTGTTTTGGTGACAGGGAGGGACTCTGATTGCAGTCGGTCTTGGTGTGACTGCTGCAGCTTTTGCAGGTAAGAATAGTTTGATACAGGATCGAAAATGTACAATGATCATTTCATCAGGATGTGCATGTGCAGTATTCTTTTTCAGGTTTTTGTTTTCTTTCACTCATCGCTAAAATGTCGTCTTATTTTATTCTTTAGAAAGAGAAGTTTTCCTTACAGATTTCTGCTTTGCTTTCTTTTCATTAGAAATGTGTTTTTAACAGTTTCACGTATGCATTTGATCAACAGGCCGCTATGCATTCCAGCTGTGGAAGCCTCTTGGACAAGTCTTCTCTGAAACCGTCAGGAAGATGCCCACATCCGTGAGTCATTATTTAACCTCCTGTACATCTGCCTACAGTCCTATTAAGCTAAACTGTGTATCTTGTGTAGTTCTTTTGCTGAAGGTCTTTAGGTTCAAAGTATTGCTGATTTAAAAGCACTGCTGACAGCTCTCGTTGTTTCTTAGTGCTTTGTCTTTTTACTGTGTTGTGCTCAGGTTCTGGTTTTTGTACACGTTTTACACTTGACACCTCAGATAAAATCATTTAACATTCTCTGACTTTTGGGGGGGGGGGGGGGGGGGGGGGAATACAAACTCACAGATAGAATTAAGCCCGTCCTAAAGTATTTTAGGGGAATCAAAGATATAATCCCTTTCTGTTACCACAGGCTTTCTCGCCATATTACAAAGGAGGTTTTGAGGAGAAAATGTCGAAGCGAGAGGCCAGCCTCATTCTCGGCATCAGGTAATAAGATGTGTTGTAGTTCATATTTCTTAAACGTTATCCGTTAACGTATAAGTTTAGTCCTTCAGTGTGTGATCGCTCACATAGATGTATCATTTGTTTTATGTGCAGCCCCGCCTGCACTAAGGCCAAGGTACGCGACGCCCATCGTGCCATCATGGTCCAGAATCATCCAGATAAAGGTAAGCTTAAACTCTGACCCTCGAAGTGATGAAGACAAAAGTCAGATGTTGATAAATGAATTAGTACCAGAAGGACATATTATTAAAGAGGGGATAAAAGTAATCATATTTTATATATTTTTTGCCGAGTCATTAAAAAACTTGTGAATAGTTGAGTACACAAATGTGCCAAGAGTTGTGTGAGCTTTCCTACAGGACCCGCCATTAAAGTTAAATGATGTTTGATAAACTTGTGGCTGGATTGTTAAAGGAGAGATCACAGAATCTGACTGTGTGCAGGTGGGTCACCGTATCTCGCCGCTAAGATCAACGAGGCCAAAGACCTTTTGGACAAAGAAATCAGACGATGACTTGCAGAGTTAACGAACACTTTAAAGACTTCCATCACCTCCTGCAGGATCTCAGCTCTGTGCTGCTGCTCCACCAACATCAAGACTCCGGCTCAGGAAGCAAAACATATACATTCATGTACGTTTCCTTCATAGCAACATTACTTATCTCCAACTCAATTTGTCAACATTATGAACATATATGTATGTCAATGAAGAGGGAAGGATGTTGCTTTGAAATGACTCGAGGGTCATTTTGAATGAGTTTAGGGGTCATCAGAGGGCATGGATGGGTAGAGTCTCCCTCTAGTGGTAGCTGTGCTACATCAAGAAATATTTTGTATAAAGATTTATTATGAGTGTATAAATGGAAGCATATAAAAAGGTACTATGTAATCTATTTAAGGAATAAGACAATAATACATTAACATAATTCCATGTTTAAACAGTTAATGTGGAAGTGGTGAAATAAACTTTATTTGAAAACATCCAGTAGTTGTGTGTTTGTATTACAAACTGATTGTGCTGCAGACAAAAAAATAAAAAAGCCACAGACAAACTTCAAAACTCTTCTTTATTTAGAGGATGATGTCATGTATATATTACTGGACGGAGAGGGCAGAAAGCAAGACACAGTATTTAGCGGCTACACTTACAGCAGCAGTTATTGGTCAAAAATACCAACCAACAACAAGGTTTGCTTGAAAAAAGTCAAATAAATAGAAAAAGGAATCTGTTGTAATATGATGTCAGTGTGGATCAGAGCAAAGTGGCACAGCTTATCCATCATGAAGGCAGAGGGTTTATTTAGAGCAGCGAAGTGATCGGAGCCTCTGGGTAAAATGTTCAATCCTACTGACTAAGAAACATCAAATCATTTTTAAAAAAAGTTACATTTTGCTATAAGATCAATTGAACTCTCCATGGTGTGTTTCCATGTACTAGTATTTATTTGGTAAAATATTGAATTGCCAAAAATAATGAGCCCGTGAATTTTTTTATATTTGGTGCACAAAATGTAATGATCCATCCTCATCCTCGGTAATAGACGGCAGAGGTAAAATCATATATTCTTGTTTAAGGTGCGACAGGCTCATCATTTATCACCCCAAAATCTCTGAGAAAAATGAAGCATACCCGACACGGAGCGAGGAATGAGGCGGATAGGAGGAGAATTTAATTTTCAATTAGACTTTTATGGAAGACATCAAATTTTGGCGGGAATCGATTCATTTCCCCAGATGGCTTGCAAGAGGATTTCACAGATAGTTGGATGTTGTTTCTCGTTATTTCGCAGGTGCTCTTTGGGACTTGTAGTTTTCTCTTCTCAAGTTTCTATACATTGTATCTTAAAAGTTTTTGTCAATAAAGCAGATTTTTCTTTCGGCTTATTTTTTTTTACAAGTGATACAATCAAGAGTTTCATGTTCATGCCAGAGCTGCATGTCACCTGACATATCTATGGGAGAAACGTACGGCACCGTCGAAGCAGGAATAGGATCAGGTCGCGGCACACCTGATATACTGTAGCTCCGCCCTTCTTCCTGTACAGGCCACGAAGTTCATCTTTTGTCTGGAGGGAAATAAAAGGCGAGGAAGCTAGAAAGGCGAGACGTCGGAGGAGGCACAGACAGAAACCATGTTAGCACCATGGAAGCTCCACCCACTTAGATGAACAAGAGGCATGCTGGGAAAGAGGAGGTGGCGTTAGCTGTACATTAGAAGTATTCTTATCCAAACTGATTATTTTACAGTTGATCGTCATCAACAGCTTCCAGAGATATGAATATTAATAATTCCAGTATTTTACATTTGTGAAATCGGCTGGATCGCTTAATGGCAGAAAAAACGTTAAAAGGGCGCCGTTGTTCCAGGGCAGACAGCGGTTCTGCTGAACGGATGTATTTAGGGTAAGCTGTGAGGCTGATGTAGTCTCAATATAAAGAAATACCAGCAGTGAGAATAACCTACTGCTGCAGGGAGACGGAAGCAACCGATTAATCAGCAGCCCTACGTTAACGAGCTTCATTAAGGCCGCTCTGTTTAACGTCATCAGCGATCCATTAGCAGTCCTGCGTCGCCCTCTGCAAGTCTTCATCCTGCTGCCCTGCCTCCTCTTCTTCTTCTTCCTCATCTTGCTCCTCTTTCTCACTCAGTTCCTCTCCGATCACGTCCAGTCGGGCCTCCTGTCCGTTTAACACCTCCTCCTCCTCTTCTTCTTCTTCTTCTTCTTCTTCTTCTTCCTCCTCCTCCTCTTCGTCATTGTGAAGCCCCACCTCTTCCTGCAGCTGCAGCCTTCGCTCCTCCACCAACAGGAGGCGCTCCCTGACGCCCTCAGCTGCCGCTGCCGTGTCGCTGGGACTCCCAAAGTACTGCTCGGTCCTGAAACAACAACAACTGAAGTTAGGAGTTTGTATTATATGAAGTGCGTGGCACAGTGTGTGTGTGTGTGTGTGTGTGTGTGTGTGTGTGTGTGTGTGTACCCATCAGGGAAGATAACAGGCATGGTCAGTCTATCCAGCAGAGTTTTCCCAGAAGAGTCGACTTCATCCAGAGACTCTGGGTCCACACATTCCTGCTGCAACACCTGAAACACAGTAACAACACACATACTGAAGAAAAATGAAAAACAACACGTGCCCTGACTGCACAAACCATTTTACACTTGACAGATAATGAAACGGTGAGGTCTCTCGCTCGGCCTGTCTCACCCTCTCTGCGGCGGTGTGGAAATTCAGAGCCAGCTCTAGTCTCTGTTGTCTCTCCTCAGCGCTGACGCTGAACTGTTTCCAGACTCTGTTGAGTCTCGGCAGAGTGTCTCCGGACGAGCGCGTCGTACAGCGCAGAGACTGACAGAGGACGACGGTCGCCTGCAGCAGCTGCCGGCCGTAATCATAGGTGCTCTGAAGGAAGAGACAGGAAGATAGAGACAAACAGAGACAAAGTTATTATTTTCAGCAATATTTCATCCATTTTATTTTCTTAAAACTGAATTTGTTTTTGCAAAATCGCCAAAATGACACCATATATCAGAGCAAGAAACTAAAAACAAAAATATTTCAAATTACAACCATTTTAAATAGTTCAATATGTATAGCATGTGGAGCTACCTTTTTATTATTAAATATTGGTAACACTTGTGTACACTTTTCCAATTTTTGTAAAATAAATTTTCTGAGAAATTCAACTTGCGTTGTTTGTATTTTTTAGGATTTATGGCTTAACTGTGGTGTACACAAAATAAGTTTTTTGAGTTAGGAGACAGGAGCAAAAAATGCCCAGAAACTGCTCGGGGATTGGGGGAATAAAGATGACAGTTACATTTTTTTTTAACCATGCTTGCAGCATGACTACAAGTGTCTCACCTGAGCAACGTCCACAAACTTCCTGTGTTTGTCCAACATGGTCGTGTTCTCCTGAGAGTCGTCGCCCAGTCTCACGTGAGTCTTCAAAAGGGCGTCCAACAGCTCGCCAAGCCACTCTACTGCCTGAACACACAGACACACACACACATGCAGATGATCCTGTCATTATTACAGGAAGTATTGTGTGTGTGTGTGTGTGCGTGTGCGTGTGTGTGCGTGTCATACCTGTAATGCGTCTTCTTCGCATTTGAACAGTTGGACCATCTGTAGCATCTTCAGTCTCCTCACATCCACCATGTCCTCACACCTGCAAGTGTTGAACAAACAACATACAGATGATTTATCGAGGCTAACCAATAGTAATGTTTTTGCAGCGGGGGTGGGGCACAAGAGTAAAGGTCATGAGGTCATTACAATTGCAACAGTTCCGCCTCTGAGGAGCAGGAATGTGATCAGGACATTGGATGAATATCTGACCAGTGTTTGTAGCCTGGTAGATGTAAATGTGTTTTACTGAGCGACCAGAACAACATTAAAATTAGCAAAAAGTCTGTTATGAGTTATTCAGTTGGTTGCAATTTGCATACACACCACTGGATGGCGCCAAATCCTTTACGCTGTCCCTTTTAATTAATTTTACACTTAAAAATAAAATGAGTGACCTAATACTAATAAATGTTGATTCAGACTCTACAGGGAGCAAGATATAGAAACAAAGAAAGAAGAAAGTTACCTTTGCTTGCGGAGCTGCATCTCCTCCATCACAGCCTGGATGTGCTGTGCGTTGTCCTGCTGTTCTCCAGCGGGACTCTCCGTTTCCTCCAGAGGCCACGGCGGCTGCGTGCACATCTGCTCCATTAACTGCCCCCCCTTCTGACGCAAAGAAGCAAGACCTGCTTCTGCATGGACAGATGTACATACTTCTTTAACACCACAACATTTCTTTATTATTATTTTAGAGGACAAGCTTTATCATTCAGAGCACGAACCGACAGTCTGCAGCTTCTCCTCCAACAATTTGAGGTTTTGCTGAATCGAAGCTCCGTCAGCTGGAGCCACATCAGCACAGAGCATGCCCAGCAGACCGTCCAACAGCTGGGACAACTGCAGAGACAGACAGAGCTTCAATTGCTGAGAAAGAAATCACATACACTTAACCACACTCTGATTCATCCTGGAAAGTTCTGGTTTTAGTTTGTGAACAGCTCTTAACTTTACCTCCTGAAGAGCTGCTAAAAGTCCCAAAAATGGTATTGTGCATTGTATATTATTTCTTCTTTTTATGGGGCTAGTAGTTTCCCCCCATTGCCAACAGTCTTTCTGCTAAGCTAGACTAAACACGTGCTGGACCAATCTCTGTGTACGCACAAATATGTACATTTTTACACAGCACTGTTTCCAGTCTGAACATCCAGTACAAAGAGCAGTGTGTGTGTGTGTGTGTGTGTGTGTGTGTGTGTGTGTGTGTGTGTGTGTGTGTTACCTCCTGTGTGGTGCTGTGGAAGCCCTGCGCAGCCTGCAAGACATTCTGTCGACCCTCCAGCTGAGCTGCTTGTTGGTAGCAGACGTCACTCAGTTGCTGCTGAAGCGCCTTCAGCTCCACCACCTCCTCCTCCTCCCCGGCACTGAGCAAGGCAGCGATCTGCTGGTTCAACTCCACGTACACTGCAAACCACTCCTGTAAAAGCCCACGCACACAGAATCAGCCCAATGCTCACATTAACCACCAGTGTAACTAAAATAGTTTTGTTTCCTCATAAAACACTGAAACCAAACAGAACAAACATACAGGTGGTCAAAAATAACAACATGGTATTGCAATCAATGCTGCCTTCATGAAGGTTATAATGGTGAAACTGGTTTAGAGAGGTGTTTAACTTTTAGTTTGCGGTGATGTTGAATTGTATGGCAATACACTTAGAAAGGTTCCTAATATTTGGTCTCTGACTGATCAGTGAAAACAAACCATGAAAAGCAATTTTCAAGGGCAAACAGCAGTAAATAAACGTTACATCTTGTTCCATTAACCTGAGTCCTGACGACAGATTGTCACATGTTCTGGTGAAGAAAGGGTTGTTATTTCTGTAAGTGGACTTACAACAACAAGGAGGTCGACATCAACACTTAAACCACAACATGAGTGTCATGTGAAATGCATCAAATGTGAATTTCTTTCTGGCATTCTTTGCACCTTTTCCCGGTCGAAATACTGAAGTCGAAGCATCAAACTCCACTCCGATATGTATTTAACCCCAAATCTGATTCATCCCTTTGTGCTGGTCACCTGATGACTTGTGTGTGTTTGTGTGTGTTCAGTGTGTTGCATTACACTGTGCTGGCTCTCGATCTCCTCGTGCTTCTGCTGCAGCGTCTGAGCCGCTCGCATAGAGTCTCCGATCGCCTGCTGAGTCTTCAACAGCTCTGAACCTGGACCCTGCAGCCAGGTGACCACCTGAGATAAAGAGAGGGAGAAAACATACTGACTGAGTGATTTCCTATAGAGAGAGGAAGTAGGAGCGAGTGGGAAGTGCTGGTTCCATTCATTTTACTCCATTGACTCATCTCTTCCGATTAAATCAAAAGTATAAAAAAAGAAAGTGTTAGAAAATATCTGGCTGATAAAAAGTTGAAGGTGCAGCCTGTGTACATAACAACGTTAGATTAGAAGTTAACTACGACTCCCAAAATGCATTTCGATTAAGAAACATCCAATCAATCACAGACCTTCAAATGATATGCACCGCTAACAGCAGCTTTGACCAGTAAGCCTTGACAATGTGCCTGTGAGCCAAAACCAGGACCATTAAACTGACGCAGCTGAATATAATTAATGCAGCCATTATTCATTGTATTATTCTACCTGTGCTCTTCCTACTGTGACATGATGTCGTTTATGAGGATCTCCTTCAGTCTCTGGGCTGCAGTGCAGCAGAGCCACCAGCAGGGGACTCTCAGGCTCTACAAGTCACTCTGTGATGTGTTCAGGTGCAAACATGTTATCACACCATATAATCTTTTCTTTCATGGGCACTTTCCATTAAAATCACTCTTAATTTGTTTTATCCATTTCATGTTTTCATGTTACAGTAAAGTCAACTAAAATTTAAAAAAGTGAAAAAGAAAATTGATATCCATCCATGTAATAAAATAAAATCAGATCATACCTCATCAAAGTATAACTATGAATTTATGAATTGGCTATAAATAGGCATTCCAGTGATTTAGCATTGCTCTTTAAATAATGGTTCCTACATTTCCCAAAATGCAACATTTACCAGACCTGCCTGGTAAATGCCCATGCCCCCAAACTCCACATCCAAAGTTCAAAATGTATTATTATAAGCCGAGCTTCATGTGTAAAATCGGTGGATTGGATCTTTAAAAAGGTCGCGTCTGAAGATTGTTACCAGCCGCAACAGCGACGCTGGTATTGTTTTCACCTTGTGATTCTGTGTGTGTGTGTCTGTGGACAGGTTTTGTGGCCTAATTCCCATCTATTAGTATATACATATATTCAAATATATTCAAATATATTCAAACCTTAGACTCTATACGTAGTTTGATCCTCAGAATCAGAAATCCTTTATTAGTCTCACAACGGGGACATTTACCTTGTTACAGCAAAACAATCTCTTGTCATGTTAGAGGATATTTAAGTAGGCCTTAGGTCAAACACTAACATCTTGAGTGTCTCCTTTTTCTTGTAAGGTCATCTCTCCAAAACATATAGTTCATGTTTCAGTCTACCGGAGCTGATGGCCCTCAGCTGCAAGATAAGAGTTAAGATGAGCCCCGAGTAGTCAGACTGGCAAGGTCAGGGCGATGCTATGACGGTTAGAATGTGTTGACTAGGATTTGAGGAGCCATCGAGGTGATCCATCTTTAGGTAAACAATTTATGAATGCCTTGTTTAGGATGAATATTGAGGGAGGCTGGTTGGCAGACTTGATGGTGGCAAACAAAGTGACTGCATCTCTGTATCCGTAAGACGATATTCACTGAATTTGACAAAAAGTGCATTGGATCAGATTCGCAGACGCCACCTTAAAACTTTAAGTTCCAACCATAAAGTCAAAAATGACTTTAAGAATTCCCTTTTTGTTTGTCCGTGTGTTTGTCTGTTACAAAATAAAATAATATACAGTGATTATGGTTTTGTTACGAGTTCAAATGTCCACCAGAGTACTATACAGTACAGCAACATCTGGAGCGGTCTATCCAGATGTGTGCGTCAGTTATAATGTAATGTATTTATCAGGTCAGTGATGCCTTAAAGACCTCACGCGCGCACGCACGCACGCACACAAACGATCCAGAACTAGGCCACCTCCGCCCCCCCACCAACCTCAAACAAGCCCTTTAGGCTAGAGACCGACATGCTGTGGTTTCCATGGCAACCCCAGGCGTATATCCAAGACGTTGGTGTTACCCATCAGCCCCTGCGGCTACACGAGCCCCAGTAACCTCCGTACTGTCTTTTTCTACTATAGAGCTGCTCACTGACACTGATTGTGAGGGTCAAAGGTCAAAGACTGGATGATAAAAGAATCAGGGCGAGAGACATTTGAAGACTGAGGAGGCTCGCACTGTATCTATGCAGATGTGGAGAACGTAAATCAGGATAAGCTGCATGAGCCTCCTACAGCTTTCCATATAAACACGTCTCTGAGTCTGACTGAAAGTAAACACAGAAAGTAGCCTGCCTGGAACGGCTATTATAGCTAACTAAACAGGGCTCTAAATCCAGGGAAACTTGCACATTGGTTTGTCTACATGTGTGAAACATTGACTGGACAAAGGGTGACACAGCAACCTTTTATGTCTCAGTCGTGTTTTAGTCTTGCTGCATTTTGCAGAAAAGAAAACTATCAAAATCATGAATGAATAATCCTCAAAGAGGAGACTTTAATTGAGATTCTGGCCAATAAATGAAACCAAACAGTCAACAAACTGCAGAATGACACAACAGATGAAGACACAGGCTCACAACTGTCCATACACATGTCTGTGTGCGTGTGCGTGTGCGTGTGCGTGTTACCTGCATGACCTTGGCATGGATCTCGTCCAGCTGGTTGCGTTTGTTTCGCTGCCTGCAGAGCTCCTGGTATCTGGTGTACTGCTCCCTAAGCGAGTCCAGCAGCTTCATCACCTGAGGCTGAGCCAGCAGCTCCTCCTCCATGGGACACCATGGACCTGGAGGTCAGAGGTCAGAGAGAGATCAAAGATACAAAGTCTTTTTTTTTTTTTTTTTATCTGGGTACAAAAAGGATCAAATGCAGGTATAGTTTGACTGGAGAAGTTTTGGTTCGACTTGACACTGGGTTATTTCGGTCCATACCTAAAAGGTATCCAGTACTGACACCCAGCCCTACTGTCAGCAGAGATTTGCTCCAGTTCAGCCACAAGGCATTAGTGAGGTCCAACACTGATGTTTGGGGATAAGGTCTGACTCACAGAGACAGACACACAAAGGTCACTGTCAAACTCTACTTATACAGAACCTAGAACTCTAGCAGTCTATGCAGTACCCTCTTACACTATGTCATACTGAAGTATCCTGCAACAACTGAATGACTGCATTCAAACTGTCCCTCTCCAACAACAACAGCTCAGAGAAAGAAAGTTGCACAAAACAGAACAGATGACATTCATTCATCCGTCCGTCCATCTGTCTGTGCACCAGCACAGAGACATCTGGATGACTGAGCTTCCTCACCTCCCTGTCCTCCTCCTCCTCCCTCCGAGCCGTTAAAACGACGCTGCTGCAGCTCCGACAGCAGCTCATGACCTGCAGACAGATTGAGAGTGTGGAGGGGGGGTTATAAAAGCATTTGAAACAATAATGCGTCAGTGTTTGTGTACATGCTGTAGAGGGAGGAGGGTGGTACCACAAACAAAGACTCCTTTCACCTCTGCCCAACACACAGACACAGGCTGCTCAGTGCAGTGAACACAGCCATCAATCATTCATGCAGCCTTAGTGTCTATTTAGCTTCAGGTCTTGTTGGCAGCACACTAAGTGTCCAAGACCTCCCACTGTCCATCCATATCATCCAGGTCAGGCTGAGCCCAGACAGCCTGACATTAGTTTGGCTGCTTGGATCCACAATTCTTTCAGTTACTTCCCAGAGTTCATGAGCACAATTGAAATAAGTTGTGTGCACAGTAAGCAAGTAATTAAAGCTGAAAACAGGGTGCTGGTTGGGTCGGTATTTTAACTGTATGAGCTTCTTTTATTTTTGCACTGCATTGTGAGGGGTGGGGGGGGTGGGGGGGGGATCCTATAACATGAGAAGAATACTTTATTAACCTGGAGATTAAACTTATTGTAGTGAACTTAAAAAGATAGGTGCACAAATGTTCAAGTCAACCAACGTGTAAAAGTGTGATCACATTTAGGTGACAATGTGCACATCTGAAAGGGTCTTGAATGAGAGGGATATTTACCAGTCTGAAGGACAGTCTCAGGGTCGAACGACGGCAAGAGGGCGCAGTCAGCTGACCTGCAGAGGACAGAGAGACGCACAGCTCTGATTTCATCCGTCTACCGTTAGTCCACTTTAAACTATAGCTGTGTGTGTGTGTGTGTGTGTGTGTGTGTGTGTCCGTACTTCTCCTTGTCCACTGTACTGCTCTTGTCACCGTCGTTGATAATTGACAGCTCATCCAGCAGTGACGTCGACTCCTTAGTGAACTTCTCAAAAACCTGACAACAAATGGCACCAGGTTACCATGGCAACACACTCTTCTTTCTTTTTTGTTATATAATAAAATTGAATATTTGAGTTTATTTCAAATTCAAATACTGACCAGTCTTTTGTTGAGCCAGTCGTTGTGGTCGTAGTCGAGACTTCCTCCAAAATCGTCAGTTAGCTGGCAGGGTTCAATGTAACGAGTCAGCTTATTGGCCGAAACCAGGATCACCTGACAGGAAGCACAGGAGCAACATTTTAACAAGGACAGTCCCAATACCCACACTTCAAACACAGCATGAAAGAGTTCATGACATGATGATTCAGCGTGAAAACAAACATTCACAGTTAGTGGGATTCTAATTAATTACACATCTATATCATTTAAACATCATGTAGTGTATGTAAATGTAATGTTTATGTATTGTAATAACTGAGCTGTGCAATACAAGTGTACAAAACATTGAAGTTAAAAACTAATCCGACTCTAAATGTATAACCTTTTAATAGAAATGCTTTACTTCTCTGTTGAGCCCTGTGTTCTATATTTTGGGATGTCCCAACCAATGGTTCACACACAGACCTCTTTAAATGACCTCCACAGATGATTCTCTCTTTTTAAATGATTTATCTTTGAACAGGATGTATTGATGTTGTTGACATAACTGTGAGGGGAATATCTTGTATAAGCTTTCCTTTTGCATGTTTCAATATACTGAATAGGCTGCTGTATTTAATGTACATATGTAATGTTGGACGGTTGCTTTTTATTCTGCAAATTACGCTTCCTCGCTTCTCCGTCCTTCAGCCAAGTGACCCGAAAACTAATTGAGGTCTGCGAGAATGTTTCCGGGGGAAATGTGACTTATTAACTCTGAGACGCCCTGACGCCACAACGGATCTGCAATGGGTGTAACTGGAGGAGCAGTTATATGGGTGCCAGTAGGACTGGGCCATATGGTCAATATATAATATCAGATTTCTTAGTTTTGACGATATAACAGTATTTGACTATATTTTGTGTTCCAGTGCAAATTCCCATGTGATACGACACAGACCATTATGTTGTAATGCAATTGTCATGCCTTAAAAATATACAGTGTGTGCATATGGTACAAATCCATACCATTGCATGGATCTATGATATCATCATATTCTGTGTACCTCGCAGCCCGACGCGGCAGGTACGAGTCAAAAACAGTTACTTTATCCGCACGTCTCTCTCTTGCATCCCAGCTAAGAGGAGCTAAGACGTGAGGAAGGAGGTGAGGATCCCATGCATGCAGCTCTGGAGCCCTGCTATTGGGCGATTCAGTATTTCAGGGAGGGAATTTTGGGATGGCATAATTATAGTCCCTTTTTTCCTCGAGACTTAGGAGTCACTGCAGTCAGTAATTAGAAATTATACTGAGACTTCTTTAAACAAAGTTTCTTCTACTTTCAAACTACTAAAAAAAAACGTTTTGATACATAAATCAAAGTTTAGGAACATTCTTAAGATGGTTTCTTAGCTTTTTTAAACCAGCGCTGATCACAGATTACATATCTAGCATTGCTTCAGTCTACCAAACCCAAAACAGTTATTGGATCATAAGACCAACTTGTCCTTCAGTTTCTCAGAGCGCTTTCTAAATCTGGAGATAGAGCGTTCAGTGTCTAAACAGCCTGCAAGCTGATCTGAGGTTTTACAAAAAGATCTTCTAAGTTTAGCTCAAAATGTTGACATTTAAACATACTGTATGTTTTTTTGCCCTTTCTTATTATCACTTTGAAGTGCACATGTATGAAAGGTTGCTTTACAAATAAACTTGGAAAGTCAGACAGCTGGTAGTGAGTTGTTTTTCCAGCTGTCACTGCAGCAGATGCTGTCAGAGGAATTGGACTCAGTGTGTGTTTATTTAAATGTTAGGTCAGACTTTAGAGCAGCTGTATGACACACACACACACACACACACACACACACACACACACACACACACACACACACACACACACACACACACACACACACACACACACACACACACACACACAACACACACACACACACACCCATAGTTTAGATGAATCACATTTCAACAGTCACTGGAATCTCCCTTCCAGCAGCTGTGTGTGTGTGTGTGTGTGTGTGTGTGTGTGTGTGTGTGTGTGTGTGTGTGTGTGTGTGTGTGTGTGCGCTCTTACTCATCTCAGCACATTATTTATCAAAGCATTTCATCTTTCAAAATAAATGTTATATGCAACATTAAAGCTGTCGTGTGTCCTTGAACGCACCATCAGGGACAGTTTTCCGGACCGTCTCTGCTCTCAGCACGCAATGATAATAACCGATTTAAAAACAAATAAAATCTAAATGTTGCCCGTGATGGATTATCTATTATGAGCAGCAACTTTCAAGTTACTTCACACCAACGAACTTGCCCCAGTTACCGTGGCAACAATAATTGAGCCAAAATGGCTGCAGAAATCTGGGTCACAGCGACTCCTGATTTCCGTCAGTAAAACCATCTGTTGTAATAGAGGAGGAGGATTGGCCGACAATCGCACACGCACACACACAGACACACACACAGACACACACACAGACACACACACAGACACACACACCATCGACCCTGGCTCAGGTTTCCAGCAGCACTCAGGACAGTTAATGATGCTCAAGGTTATCATAACTGCCTCACTTTCTCTCTGTTTGATATCATGTAACAAGTACAATTCAAGAGTGTGTCTGTGTCTGTGTGTTTTGGACCAAACAGACGGTCTGTTTGTCTCTGAGGTTATTTCAAAGCTAGAGAAAGAACTGGGTTCTTCAAACTGCTTCTCTCTATAACGGCAGGCTTTTCATCTCGACTTCTAGTGTGGCCATTCAGAACGGCTATGAACACTTTTGCCTTTAGACGTGGTGGGACAACAAGTCAATCATAGTTAACCCTTTACTATCTGGGGAAAGGAGGCCTAAAAGGTGTACCAAAAGATTTGTCTTTGACTGGCTGAGAGGTGGAGACACAACACGCAGCCAAGCAGTGCAGGGAAACATTAAAAAGGTGGCATAAAAGAAAAAAGAGATCATAATGTGCGCGGTGGAGCAAACGCCCATTTTGGGCTACAAAGCAGCATGTGTGGTCTTCAGTTTGTAAAACACAGTGGAAACATGGAGAGAAACCTCACACCAAAGCCTCACAAGGTTCATAAAAGTGTGGATTATTGAAAGCCCCCATGTTACAGGTGAAGTCCCCACAGAGGGAAAGACAACCAAATGTACCTGAGCTCAATAACAGCTTCCACACTTCAACAAATGTTCAGACATCTCTTGAAAAATGGCCCTCAGATTAAGAAAACCACTGAGATCGTTATGAGTCAAGTTCATGTTAGACAAAAACAAATCCTTTTCAGGTCAGGTAATCATTTTCAAAATCCACAACGACCTCTAATTCCAAAACCATTTAATTTACGTCTCTACGCTGGAGAGGGCGCTCAGTGAGCGTAAAGAAGACTTTAAGCTGGTTTGTCCTGAAGTAGTTTAGCGTACAACAGCTGAGAGACTCACCTCGAAGCCCAGGCGGTCTTTCTCCTTCCAGAAGCAGAAGTGTGTGACCTTCTTATCCCAGAATTCATCTGGCTTCACCACGCAGACCAGCGACACCTCGGCCGGAATCACATTCTAAAAACATCAATAGCATTATCAGCTTTCAAACATCCTGACAAAGTAATAAAGTCGTGTGTGGGATCCATAGTATGTGTTAGTACCTGCAACATGAGCACCACAGTCTTCACGATGTTCCACTGAGACTTCCGTCCGTCCACGATGACGGTGAAACCCCGAGCTTTACACTTTGCACTGAGAGAGAGGAAACATTTTATAGGACAAGGATATCATTCAAAATATGAAAAACACACACAAACATTTACATGCAGTCGTTTGTATTCCTTCTTTTTCCATAACGTGTAAATTGTGTGAACTTTGAACGCTGCATCAGAAGTGTCAGAGTGGTGCATTCATGTCCAATTAGGTAGAATGAAGAAATGAGTATGCATCTCAAAAGTTAACTTTCAAATGCAATGCAAGACTATAAGCTTCTTCTTTTTTTATTTCCACTTGGGTCTCATATTCTATAGGATAACATTTCTATCAGGTATGATAATACTGCACTTGTCAAGTTGCTACTGTGTTCTTGGATCAATGTTTTCGTACTCCGACAGAGTGGAGCATCAGGAGTTGAAGATCATAAAACAGAAAAAGAAAGCTCCATGGCTTAATTTACAAATCCGCAAACTAAAACAAAAGTCGAGAAATCTTGAAAGTAAATGGCGTTCCACTAAATTGGAAGAATCTCGTTTAGTCTGGTTAGATCATCTTAAAACGTATAAGAAGGCTCTCCGTAATGCCAGAGCAGCTTATTACTCTTCCTTAATAGAAGAAAATAAGAACAACCCCAGGTTTCTTTTCAGCACTGTAGCCAGGCTGACAGAGAGCCACAGCTCTACAGAGCCTTCTGTTCCTATATCTCTCAGTAGTGACGACTTTATGAGTTTCTTTAACGATAAAATTATAATTATTAGAGACAAAATTAATCTCCTCCTGACCTCAATTGGTAATGACTTAACTTCAACTGTTGGAATTTTAAAAACATCTGTAACTCCTGAAATATATCTAGACTGTTTTACTCTAATCAACCTTAACCAACTAACTTCAACAATCTCATCGTCTAAACCATCAACCTGTCTTTTAGACCCGATTCCAACTAAACTGTTTAAAGAAGTTCTACCCTTAATTAACACTTCGTTATTAAATATGATCAACCTGTCTCTATTATCTGGCTACGTACCAAAATCCTTTAAAGTAGCTGTAATAAAACCACTTCTTAAAAAGCCTAGTCTTGATCCAGAGGTTTTAGCCAACTATAGGCCGATATCTAACCTTCCCTTTCTCGCTAAAATCCTTGAGAAAGCAGTCGCAAAACAGTTGTGTGACTTTTTACATAATAATAGTTTATTTGAGGTTTTTCAATCTGGATTTAGAGTTCATCATAGCACAGAGACGGCACTGGTGAAAGTTACCAATGACCTTCTATTGGCTTCAGACAAAGGACTCGTCTCTGTTCTTGTCTTGTTAGACCTCAGTGCTGCTTTCGACACTGTTGATCATGACATTCTACTACAGAGACTGGAACATTGTGTTGGCATGAAAAGAACCGCACTAAGCTGGTTCAAGTCCTATTTATCTGAGCGATCTCAATTTGTACTTGTTAACGATAAATCCTCCATGACAGCCAAAGTCAGTCTTGGAGTTCCGCAGGGTTCTGTACTTGGACCGATTCTATTCACCTTATATATGCTTCCTTTGGGCAATATTATAAGGAACCACTCTATAAACTTTCATTGTTATGCGGATGATACCCAATTATATCTATCAGTTAAACCAGATGAAACCAATCAATTGGCTAAACTTCAAGCATGCCTTAAGGACATAAAAACTTGGATGTCTAGCAACTTTTTGATGTTAAACACAGACAAAACTGAAGTTATTATACTTGGCCCTAAACGCCTCCGAAACGCATTTTCTAATGACATAGAAGCTCTGGATGGCATTAACTTGGCCTCCAGCACCACTGTAAGGAATCTTGGCGTCATCTTTGATCAAGATCTGTCGTTTAACTCCCACATAAAACAAATCTCAAGGACTGCCTTCTTTCATCTACGTAACATTGCAAAAATAAGACACATCCTGTCTCAAAATGATGCAGAAAAACTAGTCCATGCATTTGTTACTTCAAGGCTGGATTACTGCAACTCATTGTTATCAGGTTGTCCAAAAAAGTCGGTTAAGACTCTTCAGTTGATCCAAAATGCAGCGGCACGTGTATTGACTAGAACAAGGAAATGGGATCATATTACTCCTGTATTAGCTGCTCTGCACTGGCTCCCGGTAAAATACAGAATAGAATTCAAAATCCTTCTCCTGACTTACAAATCAATTAAAGGTCAGGCTCCAGCATATCTTAAAGATCTCATAGTACCTTATAAACCAACTAGAGCATTACTCTCCCAGACTGCAGGGTTACTTGTGGTTCCTAGAGTCTCTAAGAGTACAATGGGAGCAATGGGAGCCTTGATAGCCTTCAGCTATCAAGCTCCTCTCCAGTGGAACCAGCTTCCAGTTTGTGTTCGGGAGGCAGACACACTCTCCACATTTAAGAGTAGGCTAAAGACTTTCCTTTTTGATAAAGCTTATAGTTAGGGCTGGCTCAGGTTTGCCCTGGATCAGCCCCTAGTTATGCTGCTATAGGCTTAGACTGCCGGGGGACACCTCCCTGCTCTCTTCCTTCTCTCCCTCTCTCTTCTTCTCCCTCTCTTCTTCTCCCTCTCTTCTTCTCCCTCTCTATCTGTATGCATTTATGTAAATGTATGTTACTAACTCACCATCCGGGGTATCATCCCCGGAGTGTCTGTCTCTCATGTGGCAGGTTGCCACTGATAAAGTTTACGTCAGGATCATGAATCGTGACAGCGCCTGCTGACCTGGTCCTGCTGGACACCGGGAAGCCTTATTGACATTTTCCTGGATTCATCCAAACTTTCTATTTCTTTTTTTTTTTCAACACAACATAATTTCTGTCAAATGTTGTATTTGTACTATGTTGTTTATCCTGTACACACGACATCTATTGCACGTCTGTCCGTCCTGGGAGAGGGATCCCTCCTCAGTTGCTCTCCCTGAGGTTTCTTCCATTTTTTCCCCTTTAATTTTGGGGTTTCTTTTAGGAAGTTTTTCCTTGTGCGATGCGAGGGTCTAAGGACAGAGGATGTTGTAACCTGTACAGTCTGTAAAGCACACTGAGACAAATGTATAATTTGTGATATTGGGCTATACAAATAAATTTGATTTGATTTGATTTGATATTCCAGCTTGTATAATATGTTTTGAAGGAATTACATTTCTGACAAGTGATAACGAGTTGAAAGCATCTGCTGACATTTACTGCGGAAAATAAGCAGAGAATGAATCATCCGTCGAGCTGCCAAAAATGACCGTCGTCAGAGAACGTCATGATGTGGAGCTCAAAGAAAGACTTAAAACACAAACGACCAGAGGCATCATTCTGACAGCAGGAGACGGTGAGAGGATGCGACTGAAAAACAAGCTGTGATCTGCTTTAATGGAAGTATTTCATGTTTCGCTTTTACATGAGAAAAGTCTTCCAAGCATGAGGACTCTTCGTTCCCGACAGGACTAATCTGAAAGTTTTTGCATCTTCAAAAAAACAGCTGTTGGAAAGGGAGAGGTTATCTTGTAAAATCGGGGTTGTCTCATATTCGTGCCAATATGATAAAACCCAAGTTGTGATGAACTGGAATCATCCTTTAAGCCTTTTACAGTTACAGCTCAACATGCTGGATTCAGACACTGGAGCCAAGAGACAAAGTCCAGATCCAGCAGCTCTTCAGTGACAGGTCAACTCCAAACATGTCCAGAGGCATTAAAAATGAGACAAAACAGTCTTTTGTTAACACACAGGCACATACCAGAGTGTCACCGCCGCGTGTGTGTGTGTATGTGTGTGTGTACCTGGGGATGCTGAGCAGGTAGTCCAATGTGGCGCTGAGCTCCTCCATGCTGGTCTGATCTGAACTGAGAGGGATGGTCAGGATCAGACCACTGCGCCGGTCTTTGCCCCCTAAAGACAGACAGATCTGATTATTGGGATGTTGGTTTTTTACATTTAAAGCTTTAATTGAGGTTTTCGAATGAAGCTTTGAATGTCTGTCGTATGTTGTTATTGTGGTCATATAAATGTCAGTAATGGCGCTGTGAGATTGCTGCTTGACTGCCCTGTTTATACAGGTGTGTGCCTCTCGTCGTGTGCAGGAAGCAGAAATGTTTTTTGACCACCGTGAAAATGTTGTTTTTGAAGCGATCACACCCATCGTCTGTATTATTGAAGATGGATGTGGGTGAGTTATTGGAAATGTTTGGATCACATGAGGCGGAAACAATCCAGCGCAGTCACCACTGGAATCTAATTCTACAAATAGTGATGATACTAATTATATTAGTATAGCTTAACCTTTATCTGCAACTGTGCAAAAATACCTTTAAACAGAATGAATAGAAATGCATGTAAACTGAGATTATATAGTCCTCACATATAGACACGTTACCTCGTGGTTTGTGTGTGTGCGTGTGTGTGTGTGTGTGCGTGTTTTACCTGACAGAAAGGCCAGCTTCTTCTTGAGGATGGGGAGCATGTTGGTCGCTTCCGCATTTACTTTGGACATCTGTAGACACACACACACACAATAAAAAGGAAAGGTTCGTTCACATGCCCATATCTCTCTCTCTCACTTTAAATTTAAATTAGCTTGCATGGTTTTGTTTTGTTTTTTACTTTGCACTACCTCAAGAAGAATATTGTTTTCAATATTGTAAAACAGTTTAAATATTGTTAATGTTTACCACAATCATTCTGTTGTTCCGTCATGTTATATATATATATATATATATATATATATATATATATATATATATATATATAAAATCTACTCATCTTTCACACGCATCCAATGTTGTGTCAATCCCCCCCTTTGGCATCGAATATTGATATTTTATAAGTTATTGCATCAAAGTTAGAAATGACAGTATAGTGACAACATTACTGCTCAGATGTCAAACACGTTGTAAGTAAACACAGTAAACACAGTAAACACTGTAGCAGGACAGACCCTCTACACCCCCCCCAGTAGTATTATGTTGACAGATCAGCTCGGTGATTTTCCAAAAGGATTTTCTCTCCTCTGGCATTTCTCCGAGCAGATTCAGATTTTTGGCTTCACATTCTGCTCAGTCTGCTTCACCAGTGTGTTCGCTGTCAGTCGGTTTATATTTCGATGGTGATTTTAGTTAAATAACCATCACATGAATTGGTGATGAAGATGACTGTTAGGTGCAGCTCTAGTTTGAACTTGAAACCACTACAGAAACATGTCTATGCTGTCCGTCCTACAGTTAATACCTCCACACAGATGTGTTTGTTTCAGCCATTGATCTGCACTTTGCTGGGAGACAGATTTTGTTACCTGTTGACAGAGCCAGGCTAGCTGTTTACCCCTATTTCCAGTCTTTATGCTAGGCTAAGCTAACTGCTGGCTCTAGCTTCATGTTTAACAACAGACATTAGAGCTCTAATTAGAGTACTGCACAGTTGTTGTCATTGTCTTTTGTATTTATTATTATGAATCTTTCAGTTCAGGTCATTCACTGCTTGTAATTTGGGACACAGTAGCCAGTGAACTGCACTTTCATGCATGCAGTGAACCATCATTTGTACTTTAATCCTCCTTTTATTACAGTTTCTTCTTTTACTTTATATTCTATTCTACTATGCGTGTATGTATAGTATATTTATACTATGTATATATGTATTTATTTTAATAATAATAATCTTAATCTTATCCTGACACACTTTTGTGGGATGATACGATTCAGAGAGTGAATGCGACATGATTTAGCGCGAATTAAAGACTTATCTCTTTATTTAGGGATATCATTTGGCGTCAGATTATGTCCATGGCCTTCATGTTTGTGTGATTTAATTTTTCAATAATTCTTTAATGCTCCTTTTTTACAATTCAAGCCTTTTGACCAAAGTTAAGTATCCTCCTCTCAAGTCTGTGGTGCTAAACTATGTCTTTGTCTTTAGTATTTTCTTTTTATTATTCTAATTCTGTATGTCTTACTTGTTTGTGTTGTGTATGCACCGACTGTGGAAAAGAATGTCCTCTTTAAGGACAAATAATAAACTCTAAAATAAACAAGTTTGCACGTATCCAGGTGCAGCACTTAGGATTGAGCAATATTTGAATTAAAATCTGGTGAAAGTTGGTTCACAAGGGATGTAACTTCTGTGTCCAATCAAAACTAAACGAACCACACCCCCACAGCCCTGATGAAGTAGAAGTGTATTTTAGATTTAAACTCTTGATAAATGGCGTTTCCTCCCTAAAGTTTAACTTTAATGTTTCTTTCTAGTCAGGAATGTTATAGAAAAATACAAAAAAAGAAAGTTTTCAGGGGTTTTATTATTTTTCCTTTTTTATGTTTACTTTTATAGTAAACATTTTTATTGTTCGTGTTCCGACTATTCTGCTAAACTTAAACTCCATTATTTTATAAGTGTTACTTGTATCATCATTAGTAGTAATAATAGGCTAATAGTGGTGGTAGTAGTAGAAGTAGTATTTGTGGTAATAAATGAGACTACACTGCAGCACCAGTCAGTCCTGCAGCAGTGCTTCATCCTCGTCCTCAGCCTGCCTGCGGCCTGGCAGCAGCTGCAGGACGGCCCGGCCCGGATCGGTTTGTCTCGGCTTGGTTCGGCTCGGCCCACAGACACAATGACCTACATTCAGAAGATGCAGGCTGCGGCTGCTGCGGCTCTAACCTCCCTTATTTTAGCCTTGATCCACTCAGTATCAACAACTTTGGGATGAATCAGCTATCAGTATTGATCAGGCGGATTTTCTTACCTTTCAGTCAAATCTGCAGCATTATACTGTCCCGATGGTTTCTCCCCGTCCTCCTCCTCTTCTCGTCTTGTGTCTCTTCTCCTCCTTTGCAGCTCTCCCTCTCCTCCTTCTCTTTTTCCCCTCACTCAGGGTAGTCTATCAGGAGATATTTAATCTGTTTTCCAATTCAACACTGAAGATCCCAGTGCTCTCCGTTAGCTTTGGACAACAGTAGAAACACAGGGAGCAGGCGGTGGAGCTCTGCGCAGCCTCAGTGAAGCCCAAAAAAGAATACGACTTCCGGTAAAGTGACATTCTAAATAAAAGCCTGGAGGTTTCTCAACCTTTGCTTTGCTGACCAGATAAATTGTTTATGTGTGAATAATGCTCATTAAAGATTATTTACAGATATATATATCAAAGCTAAATGTATTTTGAATTACATATATTATCTATATACATACTTCCACGATTTCATTTTTTTCCAAAATATTTTTTTCTTTTATATATGCAATATTTAATGCTTATTTCGGTCCATAAAATTTGGTAAAACATATTTTTCAGTTAGTTGTGAGTAGTTGTTTTTTATATCCTTTAGTGTGGCTTTTCTTTTATTGTGGCTTCTGTTTTGTCCATATTTCTATTAACAATCGTATCTCCCATTTCATTGCTTTATATGTCCCTTAAGTGTTTCTGTGTTATATGTTTTAAATAGTACTTGACAATATAGTATAGGTGCTTATAAATTATCTGAATATCTCAATAATAATAATAATTATTATTATAATAATACTTTTAATCTGTTTTTAGAGTGACTTTGAAACATTTGTCAATGTGCACTGTCCTTGTTAATAACTAAATAAACAAAACAGGACTAGAGTTTACAGTCAGGCAGTAGTGGGCCTATGTGGCTGTAAAGGTCTTTGTAAAGAAGAACAAACTTTTGAATAATCTAAATATTGGTCAGATGGAGGTATGATGATGGCAATTGAAGAAAAGTGTCAAATATCTTTTGGAGCATTGTATGTTCAAAGATTCCTTTTTGAATCATTTTTGTTTTGTTTTTTTGTTTTGTTTTTGTCTGTAAAAACCACAGACTGTGTAGGTAAAAATCCACTGTTGCATTGTTTTAGTTAAAAACCTATATTTTCATGTATTTTTATTTTGAAGGCCTAGTTGCCTCGTTTCCGGTGAAAACCTGGGGCTTCACGAAGCTGGAGCGGTGTATCCGGGGCGGAGCCACCGCCAGACAGGCCACGCTCTATCCAGTTCTAACCACTGAAGCGTTCACGTGCAATTAGAAACTACACAATCCAACGTTCAGGATCAGATTTATGTCCTAATAACAGAATACACTTTACACTAAGTTTACTAAAAAATAAACAAAGAATATAAATTTTTTTATTTACTTCACTTTGCTTTATTAACTTGTTTGTATCAATAAATATATACACAACCTTCATCGTACCGATAGAAACCAAACATTACATTCTTTATAAAAATTAAAGTTTTTATGATCAATTCTGAATCTTGTAATTTAGCATTGCTACTGCTAACACCACTGCTGCTGCTGCTGCCACAGGAGCAAATACAACGTACTACCTGTATGTTAAAAAGTCCATACAGAATGAAATTAACTTTCATCTTAAAGTCATGTTAATAATGTATATTCTTTTCCCCTTATGGTGAGACTGATCATCGCCTTCATGTCATATTTATCATCTCAAGCAATCCAATGTTTCAAACCATGAGTTGAAGCAGAGTAAACTAGATCTACAGCAAGTGAACTAATCTGCTGTGTAATACATTTCCATTTTAAACTTCCGCTGCCTTTAATGAAAGAAACAAAAATGCAGTCATTCTGTGACTCCATATTTTCAGCAAAGCTTTGCAACAGTTTCCTTTGTTGTCTCAATGCTGCACAGCAATCTCTCCCTGCTGTATGCATAGAAAATAAACTGCAGTTACTATTCATAAGGTGTCAGTGAATGCATCACTCCCAGTGTCGTAGTTTTTTATAGAGCAGTTGTGCAGGTGATCTCAGGTGCAGTAGTCTGGTCTTTAGCTAATTTCTCATCATCCTTTGGAGGAGGCATGGAGGCCCAGGGCCAACTGAACCTGAAAGCCAGATGAGGAAAACGACATTATTCAGGCTGCACATACACAATGAGTTTTTAATCATAGTTATTTTGTTTATATATATATATACATATATACAGATATATATATTTTTTATTATTGGTTCTTCATTGTATCTATTTAAAACTCAGTCCCGCGGTTTTATTCTCTAATTATTTTTATTTCTTCAGAGTTGAGCTGCACGGTGTAAGTGTTTCCTCCACAGAGTTGCACCGTATGGTATGAGTTGCAGATAACCTGGAGGTGTAGCTGTATCTGCTTGTATTATTTCTCCCTACAATATCTAAAACTAAGCTCATATGTAATTTTTATTCTATTTTCTATTAGTCTCTTGTCTTATGCACCAAATCATCAAGACACATTCCTTGTAAGTGCAAAACTACTTGGCAGTAAACCTTGTTCTGATTCAGATTCTTCTGATAATGTGTAGATGTGTATTCAAATCGTTTAATTCATTTCAAAGATCCAAAGTCAGATTTGTGCACTACTTTCTTCCTCTGCTAAACGCATGACGACTGAAATGACTGTGCAGACTGACCGCTGTTTGAGCGACATTTGCTCGATGGTGTCGGGCAGCGGCTGTCTGAAGGTCTCGGGCAGGAAGAAGTAGACCAGAACACTGAGCAGTGACAGAGAACCCACAATGATCCACGGCAAGAACTGATTGAATACAGCTGGAGACAAAACCAAAACCAAATCAGTGAGCTCATATTTACAGACCTTTGTGGGCATTAAAGGGTTCCAAATGACAAGTTACCTTCCAAATTACAAAATCAAAAAAGAATACAGATAATTATTTAAACAAGTTCTGATAAATATCTCCAAATCCACCAGATAAAACCAAAACTATCTGTATTATTAGATTTAACTGAGGGCACCGGAGAAAATTGAGGAAACTGACCCTTTAATAGCCAGAACGCATCACAAGCGCAGCCTCACAGCTAATACTTTAAGGCCCTGTCACACATATCCGTATGACAGAAACGTATGCCGGCGCATACGAAAATCCAAATAGTCAAAATACGTCCAACTTTTCATCAAACGGATACGCATGTCTAACCTGTTGATATCGTATCACTTATTTATACAAAATGTATCAGACGAATACCCAACGAATGCATAACGTAAACAAAAATATGGCGTATACAAAATATCGGCTACACGCTGGTTTACGTTGATATAAGGTAAGGTAAAAGTAGTATTCGTTAAGAACTCACTGTGTTACGCTGGGGTGCGTTGTTGAACGCTGATGTTTTGAGCATGTTCAAAATTACGACGTACCCGACGTGTGCTTCATAAGATATGCAGAAGCTACGTTACGTTAGACATACGTGAATACGGAATACGTAGGTGAATATTTACCTACGTAAATACAGTGCGTGAATACTTACCTACGTAAATATAGTACGTAAATATAGTACGTAAATATAGTACGTGAATACCTACGTGAATACCTACGTGAATACCTATGTGACCACGTTAGAGGAACGTTAGATATAGGCTACGTCGGCTGACGGTGAATCCTACAGCCAGTTTATTGATAACAAGTGGATAACCTATTCCTACCCTATGTTAAGATGATGCCTGACGACGGAGTAACTTATTAAACGTGTTTCTACAGTACAGCTAGCGTTCAGCATGTTAGCCGTTCTCCAGCATCAGCATGACGTGAACCAGATGGCACTTTTCCAGCTCCGTTGGCCAGACGCTCTGATATGTTTTAAATAAGTAAGTGATACGCTATCAATGTTTGACATACATATAATAATTTGTTATGTATACGTTATGTATACGTTATGTATACGTCAGCTACAACACCGCTGTGGAAAAGTTGGACGTATTTGGATTTTTAGCTAATTGTCATATACGCCGGCATGTTTCTGCCATACAGAACTGTGTGACACGGCCTTAAGCTGGTATTGGTGGTACTGATAAAAACAACAAATATTTTGTTGTACTAAGTTATTATTTATACTAGGGATGTCCTGATTGGTCAAGTCTTGCGTATCGTCGACTGATCGTGAAATCCACTTTGTTTGTTTTTTGTTCATTGATCCCCATAAATTTAAGCTCTGATAGTGCTACGTTCTGAAAAACCTTGTCGTCCCTATTTACAGTCGTCCCTGACCTCTCATCTCCAGATATCTGAATGAAAATGGGTTCTATGGATACCAACGAGTCTCCCCTTTACAGACATGCCCACTTTATGCTAATCCCATGCAGTTTTGGCACAAATCAGTATAAATGTGTTATGTTCCCCTATTCTAAAACGGTGTATTTTAAAAATGAAACTGTACAGCCACAAACAACAGACTGAGGGCATTCAGAATATTTATGGCTTTCCTATATATATTGACAATAAGGGGGTTTCTGGGGTCTCTCACAGTATTTTTGACAATTTGTTATTAATTCCAGAGTAGTTAAAAAAGTATAATAGGCTGATTGTTTATACCAAAATAGGACATACATCATGATTTATTGGGAGAAACCAGGCATGTAAAATCAGTACTCTGTATAGTCCACAGTATACGGTGAAAGGTCTCACCCAGCTGCAGTAGGTACGGGGAAACAGAGGACCCCAGTCTGGAGAACGTGGCACAAGAGGACATTGCTGTGTTCCTGATGACTGTGGGAGACAGCTCACCAGTGAACATGTACAACACCCCGATGGCGGCTATAATACCAAATTTACCCAGCAGCACCAGTGTTAGGGTGACGGCTGGATGACCTGGAGGTAGGAGGATAATTGTGTGTTAGTGATGGTGGGAAAGGAAGTATTTCAGAAGCACTGAATCACTTTAAAGAAATTGACTGCTCAGGAAACCTCTCCCCAAACAGCATCTGCTCAATAATACCATAACTAGGCACGGCAGGCCTGACAGGCTTTGTATTTCTCGACATGTGTGGTATGCATGGGGCTGTAATAAGAGACATAGTTTGTGTAGTTAGGAGGGTGGCGTCTTGTTTTTGGCCTTTCCTAAACCACGGGAGCAAAATTGCAAGCAAAAGATTAAACCCTGTGTTTATCTGCTCTCAAAAGAGCTGCAATCGTTAGCGTGGCCACCAACTTTACCACATAATAAGTAGGAATCCAGTGTTCGTCCCAAAGCTGGAGAGCAATAGCAACATTTTGTGGAACTACAGGTTATGTTAGAAAAATACCTAATTACAATTCTTAATACTGTACTGCAACGCTAGGGCTTACTGACACTGCAATTTAAGAACAATGCTGCACCTTTGTTTTGTTACCATCGTCTTCTATATGGATCATCAACTAGAGTATGCAGGTATGCAGCCTTCAAGTGCACATTTAAAGGATCCCTGTGGAGTTTTGACCTCTAGTAGCGGTATGGAGCTGTTCTCCTATGAGTGGGTCCCCCACGCGATCTACATTCCTGCCAATGTTGTAACATTATAAGATATGCAGCAATGCGCCAGCAAAGGCAGCGAAGAGGAAGACTACAATTTGGTAAACATGGATGTAAACAATGCTGATTTTAAAAGATATAAAAGAATAGGCTTTGCAAACGTTTTATGAGGAAAGTAATACATTCAAGACATTTGTCAGACCTAAAGGAAAATGCGTCTTGGTGAGTAAAACTGAATGTTTCAACAGCAGTGTGGGCGTACAGCTAGCTTGTGCTGGTCTTACTCACTGTACAGAGTGATCTGGATGAGGAGTAGAGCTAGCGCCCCGAGCAGGGTGAAGCTGATACATGAGAGGCGGCGAGGAAGACTGCGTGCAGCCAGGCAGCTGGCACCGTACGCTGGCAGCTCGACAGCCATCGACAGGAAATAGTTCAGAAAGGGGTTGCCATAGAGACCAGACATGTTGAATGACAATCCAAAATAGCTTACATTTAAAGAAAACCTGCAAAACATGACAAGACATAAATGGTAGCGCACTCCCTCGAGGCTGTAGTTTTGACTACCTCTGTAAGATCACATCAACAATATGAAAGTGTTGGACAGAGCCTACTGATGAGCTATTCTCAAAGACGTACCTGTAGTGGAGCTAAATGTAATGTGCGGTTTGTTCTGAGTGTTGCTAGAGGAAAGTTCATGGGGTCAGTAAAAACGAAAGGGTTCATCCTCTGGAGAGGAACATTAGATGAGGAGAAAAGATTGTTCTGAGCTTTCGCCCTGCGAATAAAGGCATCAACCGACCAGGTTGTGCGGAAAGTTTGAGTTGTGCCTTTATTAATGAGAATTATAAAACAACAACATGGAGGATCCGTAGTCAAAACCAGAACGACAAACCTTATTACGCCTTTCAACATTTGCAAAGGAAGCGCATACCAGACCCACTCCTTCCGTTCTTACCTTTCACAATAAAAGCTTTAGAAATATAATATTCGCAGGAGAGTATTTTGCATTTTTGTATCGTTTATTCGCCATGTTGTGTAAAGGCCTTAGAGCTTATATTTGTCCTGATGGTTTTGCTAGAGGGCCACCAAAACCATTAGTACTCATCTTCTAGTTGTAGTAAATGTTATGGAAATGTCCAACTAATTGTTGAGATACTGTATCTTGCTCTGGATGGGCGAACCAGTCAACTATTCTCAGCACTAGCAAAGGAAAAAAAGAGGAAAAGGTCCTGCATATCAGGAAAAATGTTTACATTTTTAAAGTGCTTTAACTTACCAGATGAGCCACAACATAAGTGTCACATTTCGAATGTTTGCTGTCCTCAGCAGGTCCAGGAAACTGGGGGACTCTACCTTCTCACTTGTTGCTTTTTCAACCTGTGAAGAGACAGAACCTGCAGTACAATGTCGGAAGTCCTTCAGTGTGTGGAACAGGGCTGAGGTTTGAGGTTCTTACGTTGGCTGGGATAAAGATGACATATGGAGCTTCCACTCGGTTATCCAGAGCCGCTGACCTCAGCACGAGTTCTGCTTCATGAAAGCGGCCACGAGACACCAACCAGCGAGGAGACTCTGGAATCAGCCTGGTGGACAGACATTTGAAAATGTTTTGGTGCAAATAGGATATAGACTCAGGTTCACCCTGGTCCATCGACCTGTGTGTTATACAGACTTTATCAAGCTATGGTGGGAATGATTAAGAAGTTCACCCAGGGCAGAAATGATCTGACAAATAGCGGATGGTGAAAATCTGTGAAAGATGTACTCCACGCTCCAAAGTTCATGACACTAACCTTGTGCCTAGCTTTAAATGTACTTGCTGAATATAGTCAGGGGGCTGGTTCAAGCTTAAACAGGGTTCATCACACTTTCCTTCATGTCATAAAAATGTATTAAAAGCTTACAAAATGCAGATATATCTTGATAGTGTACTGAGGTCATCTTACCACCACAAGGGGAGACAGGCCAGGCCTGGCACAGCCAAGGCCAGTGACAGGTGTCTCCAGCTCCTGACCAGGTAGGCAGTGGCAGGCAGCATCATTGTACCCAACACGTACATGCTAGGAAAGCAGAGGCTGGAGAAGAGAACTCTGGTCGAACCCATCAGGAGCTCTGAACCTGTGGAGGAAATGTTTAAAAAGTGTCAGGGAATGATATTAAATTCCACAATCAATGTAATAGTAGTATTGTTTGTCTGTCGTCGGTTTGGACCTGTTCTTATTCTGTCCTCCAAATCAAAAACAGAGCAACAATGCTCAAGCACATAACGTCACAGTATCGTGAAAATGAAAGAGCCATACCCAGTACAAACCCAGCTATGTAGCTGGTGATTTGACCCAGGCCCAGCATGAAGAAGAGCACGGTGAAGACGGGCCAGGACGGTGCGAAGGCCACAGCGCTGCTGAAGATGCTCAGTGTGCTGATGGCCCCGAACAGAACAGGCTTCCTGCCAAACCTGAAGTACAAATGCAATAGATTCAGATATTAATGTCAAAGAAGAGAGACTGAAGTAGGAAGATATTGTTGGAATGGTCACATGATCTTCCAAGTTCACAGGAAACCATGAAAGCTTCATGTTTTTGAATTTGCAAGGTATGCATATGGTGTAGGTCTCTAGATTTAAGGACTGTCAGCTAACTGAACTTCAAACATGTTGTTGTCGAGTTTTTGTCACAGCCTTCACTTCCTTTTTCCATGAAGTGTAGCAGGTCATTTCCTCTTTGGTCAGTGCTAAATTAGCTTACAGCAAACTTCCAGACAAACATTCTACCTCAGCGAACTCTGCAGCAGCTGAGAGGAGCGGCAAACAGAGAAACAGTTTGAAGTAAAACTGAAAAGTACCGGTCAGAGATCTGTCCAGAGACGAAGCATCCGGTGAGTCCTCCCAGGAAGTAGACAAGGGAGGTCAGAGGCTGCTTCCACTGATCGCTGCACACCAGGTTGAACTGGAAGACAAGTGTGGTAAATTATGCAGCAGAAATGAAAATATAAACTGGATTAATACTGCAGACATCGACACTGGAATATAAATCAAACACGGAATAATACAACAAACATAAAACACATTACTTGTTGGCGTCTTGTTAATGATGCCCTGTCTGTACTTTTTCTTATTTTTAAAAATCTATCTTCAGAGGACTCTGACATAGCGAAGATATTGACACACAAATGAGACAAGATGTTCACCAAAGGATGCAACTTTGAAAAGCTTTGGAAGCTTAAATAAAAAGCAAAATACTAATGATTTAATACTTTTTTCTTCTTTGTAGTTGTATATGAAAATATCTGAATCATCTGAAGCAAATGAATGATTGGTGGCCACAGAGACATGTTTTACAGAATGAACTGACTAGACAGGAGTCTAAACAGTAACAGTAGTAGTAGACGGAGGAAAGTGGGGGGTCAGTAGCTCAGTACCTCACTGACTACAGTAGACTCGTAGTACTCAGTACTGTAGGTCCATCCATCTCTACAGCCCTCCTGCTTCAGGAGGTCCTCTGGACTTGACAGGTTGTGCACCAGGTCCAGCTTATACCGGCTACAACTGCTCGTCTCCGGCTGCCCCCCGGACACCTGCTGACCAGGAAAACAACATCACCATTATTTCCATCTTGTGCTGCAACAACAGGAGGTAGGCTGCACCTGAGCAAATCAGTTCAAACTAGACCGGTTCTAACCTGCACGATGATCACTTCCCGGATCCAAAGCCGTTTTGTAAATTATTAGCTGACTACATTTCTAAGTATTGGAAATCCTTGCTGGGTTATGTCTCAGCATTCAACTAGATTGGATGACAATCCTTGTATAGTCTTGTATAGTGTAATATAAGCATCTGGTTAACGTTACCTTAAACCAAGCAAGTAACGTACTTAGTTACAGTTTGAATTATACTTTACTTGCTGCTTTACAGCATATTTTATACTTTTACTACTCCTCCATGTCAGAATAAAGTGTTGCACTACTTTTATTTGACACCTATAGTTACTTTAAATATTCATATTTCTTATCCATTTCTTGTAACATAAATTATGATACATTTGTATAGATTACACTTTGGGCTGCAATTCTTGAATGAAAGGTGCTATACAAATAAAGTGTATTATTATTATTATTATTATTATTATTATTATTATTATTATTATTATTATTATTATTATTACTTATGCCAAAACGTAATATAAATGCTTTCTGCACCACAAACAATATTTCTCTCACCTCTATTTTATTGGGAGTTTAGTTGGTAAAGATCACATGAGGATAAGAGATTGAATAGAGATAAATAACCCTAAAGCTGTGCGGTCATACTGTGCACTAGGGGAAGTGAGTGGGATTTTGTGTTTCAGATTTAAGTGATTTGACACTTTCAATGTGAAGTTGTGTAACTCTGTACAAACGTAAGGGGAGGCAGGGGGCAGCCCTG
>NC_041375.1:18773540-18788540 GCF_900634415.1 Cottoperca gobio
CATGAAAAGAGGTCTCCGGGGTGAAAGTCCTGTCTGTGACTCCGACCCCCTCCCTACGCAGACTGTCAACCTTTATACTACATGACAAGACTTCATCCAATAGAGGCAGCCCTGCTCGTCCAAAACGGACACTAGAGGGGTACATGGAGTTTGACGCTAAGGGCCTCTGACCAAGCTGCCAAATTTGACGAGTTGGGAACGGCCTGAACACCCATATGTTCATTTCAAGAGTTATTGGTCCTGTCCATACTGGTTGTAACTAAAATGTGAACTTATCCTTTAACTCCAGCCAATTAGATTCATCACACTTCAACACTCATTGCTTAATATCCTCAGATGCATTTTTAATGAACTAATCGCGGAGCGGAACAAGTGGCTCTCCTTTATTTATGCTGATAGCCAATCAGAGAAAAGCCTTTAGACTGAAGTGGACTCGCAACACACCGTCCTGTGAAATCAACATTGAGGACGAGTTTTTACATCTCGTCTTTAACTTTGACGTGTTAAGTTTTCTATGGTTTCTCCTGGTTCTGTGAAGCTCCTTCAAGCCTGCCAAACAACCATCATTTTAATTGTATTGCACGTAAGTTTAAAAAAGCTAGCTGCAAGCAATGACGCTTGTTAGCTTTTTTGAGAATTTCAGACCAACGTTAGAAAGTCCTGTCAGTGCCCCCTGGAGGCTGCAGTGTTCACTACACGCACAATAAGGAATTAATGGACAAAACAATAAACTGATGTTGAGCATGGAAGATCAGTTTGTGTGCCAAAATAATCTTATCACATCATCATATGAATCTGTTACACGGTGTGCCGAACCAAAACGGCTACAACTTTACAAAATACATTATTATGATATTAGACAAACCTATCACTTCATATATCAGAAAGAAAACAAACAAACAAAAAGCGCTGTGTAAGGTAAAGTGACGTGACAATACCACATTTTTTAAAGTCTTGCTGTTGGCTGCAAACTGTATTTGAGTGTTTAGGTCATGCTGAGGTCAGAACAGATTATTACAGCCAAATACTACGGAGTTCATTTTCCATTTTCCATTATCTAATTTCTATTTTTCATTATCTTTGATCAATTATTGTGGATTCATTTGATTGTGAGTGTAAAAATACATGCATCTGGACAATTATATCTAGTTTTAAATGTCTTCATATATAAACCAAATATACCTCAGCCACAAGAGAGTGAACCGTTGATAAACTCAGAATAAAGCTTCTAAGTGGATGTTTCAGTCGAGATTATTTTGTCACACATAACATGATAACCATGAAACTGTCTCAGAGCCTTACTAATAGCAGAACTAAAAGTGTGATGTGTATCCTGAGGGTGGCACGAGAGGAAGTGTTGGACGGTTGTTTGAAAGTCGTGAAAAAGCTTTGGGTAAATATTTACAACATACACTGCAAAATAAATTATTAGAGCACAAAGGAAAAGCAACCAGAGAAATGTTTAAATGTTCTTTTTCCTCATGGTGACTAAGCTTATTTATGGAAATGTTCATTCAGGTTGTAAAATGTTCCAGTGATGTGTTAAAAGTCTTTCCTCTGACACTTATGATAAAAGTTACAGTAAAAGTTACTCCAGAAAGTTCTGGTCTTATTCAGTAACAGCAGGAAGGTGAAGACTTCACACCAGGCAACAGTCAGGACAAAAGGCCGTTTTCACTGTAAAACCAGGAAGTAGCCGGGTCCAGAGTGCAGAATGAGCCTGTAACACACAGGCAGTGGAGACGACAGCAGGTACAGGCAGAAGTGTGGACATCAGATATAACGGCCGGGACGTCTAAATGTAGGACAACCGTGACATCATCGTCCAGTGTTGATGACATGAAGACATCTGCAGTAGTTTTTGTTCCTGACGGAGGACGTCTGACATCAGGTTTTCGCTGGTAAGCTTCTGCATCTTTTATATTTTTTTTGACTCTGCTTGTCGATTCTGGCTCTTCACACATCCTGGTTCTGATTCTTGTTACTTCAGTCAAACCAAAATACATTAAAAAATAAACTACATCGTTATTTTCTGTAGATTCAGACACAAAGAGTCATTTGTCATAATCGACGAGGTACTTAGGGGTTCTTTTTTGGTAAAAATGTCAAAGAAAGAAAAATATAAATATTCTCTAGTTTCCATGCACAGGTTGAGTGTTTCACTTATTTCTCTCTGAGTTGGATTGGTTTTGAATCAGGTGAATCTGGAGCATCAAAATAACAAATGAGGACGGCAAAAAAACTGATTTATTTTCCCGGACAACTTATTGTGGGGTTTTTTTTGGGGCAATTCTGTCATTTTTACAAGACTTTTCCATCTAACTGTGTTAAACAAATGCCAGGTTTTCGAGAATGTGTGGAAACCTTTCAGCCTCTCTTCTGTTCTGGTTTATAAAATCCTCACAGGTTGCTGTCGGATCAGCTGTGAAGTTTCCGACCCAAAAAGAAGAACCAGACAGAAGGAGGAGGCTCTGTCCTCTAAAGTCTCCTTTTGAAGCCTCAGTCAGGTGAGAAGGTTGCAGGTTTGAATCCCTGCAGCCACGATGGCAGAACTGATGTCTCTTCTGGTCTCCTTTCTCACTTCAACAAACTGGAGGTCAGAGGTCAAAGGTTGTGAGTTCGCCTCTCCATCGCCTACAATGAACTCAGTAGGGTGCGAAGCAGAACGATCCTTGGCTCGCTCTGATTGGTCCAGGAGCCGGACGCAGGAAGGAGGCGGCGAAGAGAGACGAAGAGGTTGCATGGCGAGGATGGAGAGAGATGGGAGGAGGGAGGGGTGAGGCAGGAGGAGGGAATAGGCGGGAGGAGGAGGAGAAAGAGGAGAAAGAGGAGAAAGAGGAGGGAGGGGAGGAGAAAGAGGAGGGAGGGGAGGAGAAAGAGGAGGAGAAAGAGGAGGGAGGGGAGGAGAAAGAGGAGGGAGGGAGGGAGAGGGTGGAGGTGAGGGAGGAGGGCGGATGAGCAAATGGAGGTGAGAAGAAGGAGGGCTTCACCAACTCATTCTGAGGAGAAGAGGAAAGGAGACAAGGAGAGGACTGGAAACCGGGAGAGGAGAGGAAACAAGAAGCGAGGAAAAAAATTATTTTTATTTATCTATTTTATTGATGCGTTTAATGATCCGCACAATACTGTACTTAATTATGGTTCATGCCAAGGAAGCTAATTTAAATTCAGAGGAAGAGAGAGCGGGAGAGAGACACTTACAGTGAGTGTGCTGCGCTGCTGCTTGTTATATGGGCTGTATTTGGGTTTGCTGGGTTTTCCAGCCACTCTGTCCTTGTGTCTCCTGCTGGAGATGTGCTGCAACAACAACAACAACAAACATTGATATTCTTCTTTGCAAAAATTACAGTCGACGATGCAAATTGAATATGATTCATAATCATCGGAAATCTTAATGTACTTTTTACCATGTGTTAATTATTGAGGGTTTGTTTTACAATAATGTAGTGACTGAGGGATTGTGGGGGTTTTCATTTCATATAGAGGCCTTTATTGTAGACGACATTTTGATTTGTCATAGTGAGAAAAGCACAGATGTTACAAAATATTCTGGGCTCAATGTGAGACAGAAGAATTAAAGATAGAAGAGTGTGAGCAAGTCCTGTAAAGTATACATAAAATGTGATATAGTAACAAAGTGCTGAAACCTCGTCAGAGTAATAGTAATAGAGTAAAGTCTATTCTGCTACACTGCTGCTTTGTTTTCAAGTTATTTTACTTGTTTGTAGTCTAATGCAGTAACAATCATCCCTTCAGCTACACCATAGAAATAAAAACATGTTCAAGTTGTAAGGTTCCTGCTCTATAAAGTTTAGACAGCTGCCTTTTCCACGCGTCTGATCTCTTGTGAGTTTGATTTAGGAGGAAATTGTTTTGACAGATTTGAGTCCGTATAAAGTAACATTAGAATATATATAGATATATATATCTATATATATATAGATATGTATATTCAGGACATGTGCAATCCTGTTTTTATTCTCTGCCGTGCTTATGAAGTAATTTAAGTTAAGGTGTCTCACACAAAGATAAGGGTGCAAAAACTTTAAAAGCCTTATTTCCAAAGACAGTGCTAATGTTATTGCCCACTTTGTTTTTACCTGTTTGAGTTGGATCTCAGAGTTGACATGGACGTCACAAATCTGGCAGTGGAAGGTTTTGTTCTGCAGCCCGGAGCCCTTCAGTGGGGAGCTGCTGCCGTTCTTCAGCTTGGCTCCGGCTCGAGGGTAGGCCTTGATTGGCCCCGCACCGCTCCGAGCCTCCATCATCGTCTTGTGCTTTGAACCTGCAGACAGAAACACGAAGAAACCAAACTTCGATGTAACAAGAGACATATTCACAAACCTTGTATGCTATACTTCTTGCTGCTCTTTTTTCAAAGAATCCATCGGCTTTAAGATATATTTCCTTCCTTCCAGGCCATAGTTCATTTAATAAAATCAACCTGCAGAGACTTGAAACTTGCTGAAGACATGATAGTATAGTAATCATCAAGTGTTGAAAGCTCTCCCTGTTGATGCATTCAAGGGTGCTCCAAAATGTGACAGTTAAATGGAGGATTTTTTAATGGTCACACACATGTACACAGCACACACAGTAACATTTTAGTATCAAGTACACCTTGGCAGTGCCGAGGAGGTGGACTTGTACCTCTCAAAGTACCAGTCCACACTCCATAATTGGTCCGTTTGGGGACTTGTACAGGCATAGGAACCGGAGGGTCTCTAAAGACTGAGCTACTGCCGCCCCAGTGGCTTCACCTGGCTTGGCTGAGGTGAAAAAGTGGCGAAAAAAATCATAACGTATATGAAGCATGGGATTAAAACATCGCTCAAGCTTCCACTGAAGATAGATGAAAACATTTCCATACATCACCTTGTTCCGCCTCACCTGCATTATGAGCCTCCAGCTGAGACAGAGAGTTGACGGCAACTTTACACAGAGAGCAGTACAGCAGCTTCTTCGCCTTCTCCTCCTCTGACTCCATTGACAGAGGAGCATCCTGGGAAGGAGTAGGAGTAGCAGGGGATGAAGAGGAGGTGACATAAGCTGGAGGAGGGGGAGGCGTAGAAGCTTTGGAAGAAGAGAAGAGGCCCAGGGCGGGGAGAGCGGTGGGAGGACTGGAGGGAGGAGGCTCGCTGCCTGGTCTGCTAGAGGAGGGGGAGGTGGAGGAGAGAGGGGAGGAGGAGGGGAGGATGAAGGGTTTGGCAGGATTGGAGGTGGTGAGGCTAGATAACTGATCTGGAGATAGGACGGGTAAGAGGAGGAAGAAGAGGAAGAAGAAATGAATAACACCCTGTGATATAAAAACAAACTCACCCCAAAATAAAAATGAGTAACATTAACAGTATTCCAATCAGTTTTTAAAATCAACCTGTGTGCTTACTGCTGCTGCTGTTAGCTGAGACAGGAGGGGCGGGGCGAACAGGACTCGTTCTCTTCCCATTGGTGATTGACAGCTTGGCCTTGGTCTTGTTCTCCTTAGACTTGACCTTCTTGGCGTGACGACTGCCTCTGTAATGAGCTTCTGACTGAGACTAAAGCAAGAGACATACAGAGAAGTGTTAATGTTCTAATGGCTTGTTTCTGTCCTCTACTAAAGTCCTGATGTCACTTCCTGTCCTCCTCAACTAGCTTCTGAGAATCAGTACAATTTATCAATGAAGGTTTCTTTCACCAGTCTTTCTGAAACATTGCAACATGTTCCCAGGGTTTATTGTCCATGTTGTTAAAACAGTACTCTGATTTAGCATTGTATACCTAAAACCTTGTGGGACTAATGGATGGATAATGTAAAAAGAAAGAACGATTGAAATTGATGCAGCAGAACCAGAGACTTTTTCAGATCCTGGCACCTACATCACCCAAAATGCAATTCAACCATCAACAGTTCGGTTGAAGATGTGTGTGTGTTATGCAAGTAGAGGCTAAAACATCTGTAAACAGGAGTTCCTCTTTAAGGATTCTAAAGTTGAGTTTTGCTGCCTAAACCCATTGACAGATTTAGATGTTGGAGCAAAGTACAACCGAACGATGAACACGACATTTATAGGCGACCAAGATCTTACAATTAACTTCCATGAACTGAGAACGCACTGTGAAAGGTTAAGGTTGTAAGACGTAAACACGAACAACACCCAAACAGGACAACGCCGTAGTAGCAACCTGTCAATCACAAGGTAGCATACGCTGCTATATTGTCTATTTTACTCTAAATGGAACCATAAATAAATAAACAACATGCAAGTGTTAATTCCTTAAAACAAAGTACTGAGCAAATAACAAATTAACATGGCTTCAATAATATGTGTGCATTAACATGTTTTTCATTATCCAGGTAAGACATTCAGATGGATGTTAACACCAGGTAGAGATTTATTCTTTGGTCTACTCAGTTATTAGACGCACACAGACACAAACCTCCAGGTAAACAGTGTCCTCATGTGACAGTCTGGACGCTCGGTGACTCAGCTTTTATTCAGTTTATTAGAGTTAAACTGACCTTTTACGCCTCTCCTCGTCTCCTCTCCTCAAAAGTGATTCTGGTTTTCATGTTCACTCATGAATAATTTGAACAGCTCATAAATAAGTCATGTTTGACTGACATGTCACTAACGATGCAGCTCGTTACCTCTCAGCAGTCATTATGTGAATGAGTGTGTGTCATTTACGCAACACTGTAATAATGTAGAGGGTAGGGGTAACACCTCATTATACACACCGGCTGTTTTGTAGGAACGACTGACAGGATAATCCATTACACAAAAACAAACAAGCCTTGCAAAGTATCAGTCTCAGCTGCACTTTAAGAAAATATTTTCCTAAGTAGTTCTCTGCAGCCAAAAAATGTAGTCAGGAAATCTCCTTAAAGGAACAGTCCAACATCAACAACAGTCAGTTTAATCTCTGTGCAATTGAAAGAAGGTAGGTCTAGGATGTATTTAGCCTAGCTTAGCAGAAATTGGTTGTAGGGAGAAACTATTAGCCTAGCTCAAACTGAAGTGAAGAAATTGAGAAAATATACTGCAAATATTGGTCTTTTTGACCATCAGCTTCATAGAAAGTGTTACCGAAGAGGTCAACGTTTTACAAAATAGTCATATCAGTTTCATTTTTAAGTGTATAGCACAGAGGTTGTTTAGCTTAGCTTAGCACAGAGGTTGTTAGCTTAGCTTAGCAGAGTTGTTAGTTAGCTTAGCACAGAGGTTGTTTAGTTTAGCTTAGCACAGAGGTTGTTTAGCTTAGCTTAGCACAGAGGTTGTTTAGTTTAGCTTAGCACAGAGGTTATTTAGCTTAGCTTAGCACAGAGGTTGTTTAGCTTAGCTTAGCACAGAGGTTGTTTAGTTTAGCTTAGCACAGAGGTTGTTTAGCTTAGCTTAGCACAAAGACTGGAAGCAGTGGGAAATTCCTAGCCTATCTCCATTCATATAGGACAAATAAACCCACTACTACACACTACAAACGCTACATTGTTGTTTCTTGTTTATTCAGCAGGTGTAGAAATAGAAATGTAAAATGGAGATTTTATCATTTTAGCAGCAGTTAGTGTTGGAGTTGTTTGTTAACCAACATGCGCTGGGAACAGTGACTGTAGGATGCAGCATCTCAAAACTCCTGTCCACATTGAGGAGCTGCCAGATTTGAGAAAAAAAACATTTACAGTAAAGCAGACAACTGAGCTATTTGGAGGTACATTTTTTCAGTTTTGATGGAAATAAGCCAACACTATCCCCCTGCCTGCTTCCAGTCTTTGTGCTAAGCTAGGCTAAACATATACTGGATGGATAGAAGGAGATGAAACTGATATCTTCTCTACTGACTCTAGGAATGACAGAGAACAAGGATTTCAAAAAATGTCAGACTATTCCTTTAAATGTGCTTCAAACTGTTTGATTGCAGCATGACCAGAGTGCAGATGAATCACATGACTGGAAGGTTATCATAGACGTAGAATCAAACTGACTGGAAGACTGACTGGAATCAGATCTACATGTCAAACCTAAACACTAACATAAACACTTACATCAGAGTTGAACCTCAGCTGGCACACGGTGCATGAGACAACGTGTTTCTTCTTGGGTACCAAGGTAACGCCAAAAGTGTGGTTGATGACGGCCTTCTGCACCGGGTCCATCTGCAGGTGTCACACAGAGGTCAGAGGTCACCAGCCTGCTCAGGTTGGGCTGAACAGTGATGACAGAGTGATGCTGACAGGTCTCTTTATCACAGTCAGTCTGTACCGCCTGCAGCTAAGACACCCTGTCACTGTTACTGTACCTCACACACACACACACACACACACACACACACACACACACACACACACACACACAGTCATACCGTGTTAAAGTTTGGGAACAGTCCGACTGGCGACGTCGTCTCGACAGGAAACGACATGAATGGTTTCATCATCATAGAGGGACCAGTGCCGCCTATCAACCGCGGCAACGCCCCGCCTACTGCACCACACCCACTTCCTGGATAAAAGAGAGACAAAGAGTTTGAATAATTGATTTCCAATAACTGATGACACAATTATTGATTTATTTGAGTGCTCTTTAGTTCCTGTAAGGTGATTGGCGGGCTGTTTAACATCAAACAAAGAAGATGGTTGGGGTGGTGGCCTAGTGGTACTTAACCCTGTGTTGCTCCAGGGAGACTGACCCTGAAGTTAGTTCACTGTAAGTTGCTCTGGATAAGAGTGTCTGCTAAATTTCAAAATGGCTTAATGCACAAACAACACATTGGAAAAACCCTTTAATTCTTCAGATGTTCTTACAGAGAGAGAGAACCTTCTGTGAATATTAAAAAAAAAACACTTTGTGTTCTCACAGACGTGTACTGTACTTTTTGTCCAAGGCCATAACCAAATTTGAATACAACATTTCTTCAGACTGCACCACTCTGCTCTCACTATCTTCTTTTTTGATGGAACGTACATTATGTCCACTCGGTTTGTGGAAATATTGCAATTAAATACTTGTGGTTATTCCAAGCAAACAGGAGACAGCTGTGAGATCATGAAAATACCTTTAATCACTGCTGGATAACACATAAAAAGAAGGTCAGTAAATGTATCTTGAGCCGGTCCGACACTTCTTGGCAAAGCGTCAGAAGAACAAATGCAGGAAATCCATCTCACGGTGTCATTTCAACCTGGAGACCTGAGCAGCTGGTTTGCTTTGTAGTAACAACATGAGGAACATATGGAGGTACAGCAGCTGGAGTCAGAGAGTGGTAATAATGCAGAGATGAAAAAGAGAGCGAGAAGGTGAATGAGCGGCTCACATAATGAGTCCATGTGTCGAGTCGACAAAGGGTCAGTAAGAATCCTTCATCTCCATTTAAAGAGGCAGAAAGTAGATAAGTGCCTTAACGCCACAGTGACCAAATCAAGGGTCAAACACACAGCACACAAATACACGACTATAAAAAAGCAAAACATTTGTTTTGACTGCCATTCAGAAATTAACCATTACCTCAATACACATGTAAGAGCCACTATGAGTTGTATAAACAGTAGTGATGGTTTGGATGCATTACTGCGAGGAAGTGTTACATATACTGTATACACAAATACAAAGAGTAGATCTGAAGAAGCATAAATGTATTCCTTTGTCTGTGTATGTTTATAGTCACAGCTTGTAGAAGTCCTGCAGTAAAATATTTGACAACAACAGTGTGGGTGGAAACAGAGCAACTGAAGCAGCCCTGACAGAGGAGGAGGAGGAGGAGGAGGAGGAGGAGGAGGAGGAGAAGAAGAAGAAGAAGAAGAAGAAGAAGAAGAAGAAGAAGAATAAGAACTTGACTTAAGTAAACCAATTCTATCCCAGTTTACACAACACTATAAACCAGTCTAATCAATTATGTATGTCCTATATCCAGATGAGGATTTCTAAAAAAGCTTTAAATGTTGATCTAGATAAAGTCAGCTGTGTGTGTGTGTTTGATCTATAACCCCTTGTAAAACGTTCTAAATAAATGTAAGACCATTGTAATAGATCTTATTCTAAATGCACAATAATCCATTGTGACATGTGTTAAATCCAAGGGCCTGAAAAGTGAAGCCAAAGTGGAAGTGTCTAATACTTGCATTCTTTCAGATAGCCAGTAAAATAAGCGAATGCTTTGGGCGTGGCGACCTTGTGTTTGACAGGTCAGGTCACGACCACGGCGTTGTCCTGGTTTGGGTGTTGTCCGTGTTTTCTTCTTATAACTTTTCACAGTGTTTTTAGTTCATGAAAGTAACCCTAACCCTAACCCTAAAAGTGTTCAGTTGTACTTCGCTGCACCCTCTCGTGTCCCTTCTGGCCCCAAAAAAGACAAGATGGCGGTGACCAAAATGCCAAACTCGAGGCTCCAAAACCATAGTCCACAAACCAATTGGGTAACATCACAGTGACTATGTCCACTTCTGTTATACAGTCTTTGGTTTTTGTACCCAGGCCGGGCCAGACCAGGTCAGCTGTGTGTATGTTTTCAGACTGACGTTAAGATAGCTGTAGATTAGCAGTGTGCCGTGATGCTGACGGCTGACTTTATCCTCACATAGCAGAGCTGTGAGTCATTGTCTGTATTCATCATTACAGCTCATTATTAAGTTCAGAGAAGCATGACACAACACAGTGCTGTAATCAAACACATGTAGCCTGACACACAGCAGCTCAGATCACTGTCACCGTGCTCTTATTAGCTGGGAGATTATGTATGATTGTAAATACAAACTAGTGTCTATTTAAAGATAGTGTAATGTGTCATCTTGGTGGAACTGCCAAAATAATAGCTTCACCTTCAATAATCAGTGTTGTACTAGTTACTGAAAAATAGTAATTAGTTACAGTTACTAGTTACCCTCATTACAAAAGTACATAAATTACTCACTTAGTGATTACTTACACCAAAAGGTTATGTGTTACTGTGATAAGTTACTTTAAAAAGGTCTACTTGAAATGCTGCCATTAGTATTTTGCCTATACACACACACACAAAGGACGTGTTAATTGTTTTCTACCACTACCGGGAGAGAGAGAGGAGAGAGAGAGAGAGAGAGAGAGAGAGAGAGAGAGAGAGAGAGAGAGAGAGATAGAGAGAGAGAGAGAGAGAAAGCAGAGAGAGAGAGAGAGAGGGAGAGAGAGAGATCAGAGAGATAGCATAGAGCGAAGATAGAGCATCAGAGATATTAGAGATAGAGATCATAGAGAGAGAGAGAGAGAGAGAGATAAAGAAAAGGTTGACTTAAGAGAAGGTTGACTATTGCACGCGATGTTTCTTTAAGTTATTAATAACTTGCTTTGTCGCTTTTTGACCCATCTGCCTGAATCCGTGATATTTTCTTTGTGGAAGGACCTGCGCATCAGCTAAATAAAACATTATGTTAATTTACTGACAGCCAATATGAGTGCACTGTCAGCATTAGTACTTTTAGCGTGTACTTTATAGGGTTTTCAAAGGGGGTAGGCTTTGTGACCCTCTAACTGTTTGCAACAGTTTAAGGAGTTTGTGGGAAGTCATTAAAGTGATTTAGAAGAAAAAGATTCTCAATAACTAAAGGACTAACTGAAGTTCACTACCAGCTGACACATTTTCATTTTCCCATCCTGTAGAACTATTGGAGTTTTCTCCTGTTAGCCTTTACAAACCCAGTCTTGCGACGATGTGACCTTTTTTTTCCAGCGTCAATGCTTCAGTGTCCATCAACACCACACTCAAATATCCATTGATCTTTAGTCTGCATGCTTGTAATTTCAACGACACTTAATGTTGTCGTTTTTACAATGTGAATGTACGACATGCTGAAAACTGAGTCATATTAAGTGTACAGTCGGACATGTTTCCTCTATGATAAGTATGAATTGGAGATATGGTTTGGTATGTGTGTGTGTGAAGAATGGTGTGTTGACAGGGTTGTCTTAATTCTGTCCTCTGAGATCTGGTTACAACACACACACACACACACACACACACACACACACACACACACACACACACACACACACACACACACACACACACAGTAACCCTTCTGTCTTGCAGTAAGTTGCTGATCTAAGAAGCTGCTATAAATACACATCTGCTACTTTATTCACATGGAGACGTTTCGTAAACCAGCAATGAAAGCCAACAACGAAGTAACTAGCCAGACAGTTTTATTTCAGGCTGTTGGTGATTGGTCAGAAGATCTGGGGAACGTGGCACCAACATGTAAACAAAGCTTGTAAGTTTCAAGCTTTTACACAAGTTTCTTTAGACAATGCTTTTCCAACTGCAGCCTGCAAATCTGAAGAAGGAAATAAGTAACCAATGTGCTCAGAGGTTTCAAACTGGAGCAGATACTGGAATTACGTACGCTAGTAAGTAAAGTGTATTTAGTATAGCCCCTTTCATAGATCACAAAGTGCATCACGAGAATAAAAAACAACAGACCTTTAAAAACGCACACAAAGAAAAACACTAAACTAATCGAGGCGAGACAAATGCCAGTTTATATAAGTGGGTCTTTAGCTGCTTTTTAAAAGCGTCAGGCAGAGACAGCGGATCAGATGTCTGATACTAGCTGAGTGGTGTAAATCAGATCACATGCAAGCACTCTTCCTTAGTGTTTTGGTGCATGACGGTCACAATTAAAAGTAAGTACTGTAAAAGTGAGTCTTTATATGTTCCTCTATAGGGGTATGTTATGCCCCAGCTTACACATGATTGTATTCAATAAAGAATAATCAAATGGGAAAACAAGCAGGTGAGCTAGTTAACAAACAGAAACATTAGTTCACACAATTTATTATTCAACTCCTGTCTCCAACTTTCCTGAAACTGTTCCTCCTCTGTGGAGCAGTTCAAATATGCTGACAGGAGGTTAACGGCCCTGCACACACATGTACTTATCCTGACTGATGAAGAGCTCTGCTCAGGTTGAAGGGGCAGATCTATCCACTAATCAAAGCGATTCCATCTAAATAAATAGATTTTGCAGCAAGATTTCACCATTATAAATGCACTTCTAAATGATTAACGTTTATTTCCTGGGGAAGTGTTTTCTGACATCAGCAGCTGCTGAGATTACATGGTCTATAAATTCATTGTCCACCCTTTCTTATTCGTAGTGTCCAGTTTCCCCGCTCGTCAGTCCAGTTTTATCTGCGGCGGTATGATTTATGATTGTGGCTGCTGGAGTCAGGGTAATCTCTGGCATTCACACCTTACACACATTCACATTTACACACACACACACACACACACACACACACACACACACACTACACACACATTCTCATATGATGAAGATCTTTCAGTGCTCTGCTGTACCGTCAGCTGCAGACTGAAGCTCCTGTAACTGATCTAACCTGCAGAGCTCTGGGTCATCTGTCACAAACCACTTCTAAGATTTAGCCAATGTGGTTACTAGGAAGTGTGGCGAACTGGCACACAACTTCACCTTCATCAACAATTAACATTTCCATTTCAGGAACTCCTAGAACCTACTCAAGGATCATTTTTTCAGCCATAACGCAAGAATAAATGACCATAATCTCATTTTGCTTGTTTACCCTGTGTGTCTTTTGGTTTGATTTTCTAAGAACAGAGTTAAGATGAATAAAATAAATAAAACATAAGTGAAAGAGAGGGCTAAACTCAGAAGCAAAACATTTTCAGTTATGTATTAAAAACTGTACGCATGAAGTGATAAATGGACGTGTGGTGCACTAAATAATGGTTATACATTTGCTGTCCTACTCGGGCAAATTGCATCTTCCTTTGACAGTTCAACATTTATCAATTTAACAGCTTAATATGTTCTGCACGTTACACACTGTGTTAAGTGTCTCAGTCATAACAGTTTATTGCTGACTGACAGAGACACTTTGATATCCTGCAGCGGGCATGAAGTGACATAATCAACATGGCTCTTTTGTAGTTGCACAGACCCCAACTGTAACACGTATAGCGGATTCACTTTAAATCCATGAAAAGATTGTTGGTCAGTACTAAGCCAAGTTGACAGAGCTGACCTCTGAGGGAATAAAGAGCTGGAAAGTCTAAAATAGAGAAACATATCATAGCTAATGAACTTGAAGCTGTCAGCTGACTGCAAACCCGCCTGCTCAAATCTACAATACTGCTGATACAAGTAGCAGTAAAATCTACAGTAACAGCAGAACAGAATGACGTCTGTCACTGTTACATTATTACGCATTACATTATAGGATTATTATCACTAATACATAAAGGTGTAAGCAGAATTATATTGTTATAGCAGGCTGAGGTGGAGCAACGACTTTGCAAACTGCAGGTATTTTAATACGTCATGCGTCACATGAAACATATTTGTGTTCTATATACTATCACAATGTTCCTAAAATGAGATATAAAAATGACAATATATCGCCTCGCTTACAGTATCGTAGTATGTTGACCCCTATATAGTATAGTATCATAACCCCTGTATCAGGATACGTATCGTATCGCCAGATTCATTCATATATTTCAAGAGAAATATAAATGATCATAAATATAAAACAAACCCATCAATGGGTAAAAACGTTGAATAAACCAGAGAGTAAAACACACAAATGTTCTGTGGTGATTTCTGCTGCTCTTAATCAATCACTCCGTTACTAGTTATTTGCAGACTAAGATTTTATGTACAAAACATTACAATGTCATCATGTTTTATAAGTTCATAATACATTCTGTATGTATAATATTAAATGAAACATAGTCTGATCAGAGTAAGTTACACATTTAAAGCTCCTGTTAGTCTAAGAGAAATCCTTTTCAACATCCAGAGAGAATCATCAATACAATCCTACAGCATATACTGTATTCTGCAGTGTTACAAGTCTTTGTTTAATACATCTGTTGATATTGAGCAAACTAATTTCATAGTTTGGTGAATAAAGGGGAATTGTATTTTCTAGCATACAAACGTCAGTATAATCCTTATAACAGCTCCATTATATTATCATGCAACTGAGCAGAGAGGACAGAAACATCTGGTGCTGT
>NC_041375.1:18791040-18808540 GCF_900634415.1 Cottoperca gobio
CTAGGGTAACCATGTCCTGATCCCATCAACAGTGCATTAAGTACAGTAAGTACAAACTAACTTTCTGCCTCATAGAGGTGGAGGTGGGTACAAGTATTTTTTTTCCCTCCTACAGTGGCAGGATCTCTCACGTGCAGATAAAATCCCTGCAGCTGGAGATGAAGCCTAGAAGAACGCTGGGTATTAATACACCAGTGATCCTTCTGGGTGGAGAACCCGTCTTCCTACCTTCATCTGCATCTTAAACATTCCTCATATCCACAGAGAGGCAGAGCGACATAGACTCAGAGCGTGGTTCTGCTGACGGCAGCATTAGACATCACACTGCATTATTATTATGCAGAGAATCACACACATTAGCATAACAAGCCTGTATGTGTGTGTGTGTGTGTTGAAGTAGGTCACGTTCAGATCCTTCTTCATCCAAAATCACACACACACACACACACACACACACACACACACACACACACACACACACACACACACACACACACACACACACAGATCAGTCAGGAATATGAAAGCAGACAGGAGAGCTCCACGCTGAGACTCAGTAAAAAGAAAACAGCGTAATTATCTGATTAGAACCAAACTAAAATTGTAAATTAAAGTGTTGGACAGAACAAACAACGTACAGATTCAGCCTTACTAGCTGTAGTATAAAAACGTCACGTTTGCCTGTAAATCTAAAAAGTCCCACTTCGAGACAGAGAAAAGGTTGTAAACACTTAGAAATAGTATTGATTACAGCTTATTCTGGGCCCGGCAAAATAATAAAAACATCACAAGACTTTTACTTTGAAATGATTGAACACAGTGGAACAATTGAAAGCAGCTGTCTATGCTTAACTGATCTGTCCCTTTTATCAAATACAGGAATAATAAAAAGAGAAATTTGCTTTTTTGGCAGGGATGGAAACTTGTAAATACGGTATATGTGTTAAATCAGATTAAGCAAATCACAAAGATAGACTTTGATTATGTATTAACTCTAAAAACAATTCAGATATACGTCTAAATTCAAAATGTGCTATTGATTCCAGGTAAATGAAAACTTTTTTCAGACAAAAACATGGCAGGTCAGCATCAAATCCATCCAAAAATATATTTGCCTGTAAGAATGTAGTGCAGGTGTCCCTGATTGTTACCATGGAAACATGGCTCCTTACTTCTGAGTTGGCCTGGTATGACGGTCGGGTGGCCAATTTTTAAGGCATTAATAAATAAGTCAGTCTTTTTTTTTTTAACTGCAAAATTAAGACCACAAACCAGTCTAAAATGTCTTTGTGAAACCAGGCCCTAACACATGTAACAGACAAACACAAGTAAACAAGTACACCTGAACAACCAACAACAGAACCTAAAAACTTGAAACTTGAAAATGAGCAATTAAATTGTATTTTTCATGAACTCCGTATTTATGATTTCGTATTACTCGGTTTCAGAGAAAAACTGAAAACGTCTAAAAGAAACAGTGAGGGATAAAGCTTTAATCTGCAGAACTAAAACCAAGAAGAGGGAAATTATGCGCGTGTGTTTGTCCCTCACACACAAACACACACACTGTACTGCGATGATGAGTAGCAGTGTGTGGGTAATCACAGTCACGCTATCTATAATGAGAGGAATGTCAAACAGACCGTAGGCACAGATTCAGAAGACACATCGCAGCCTTTATTTTCTCCTAATCAAATTTATAGTTTCTTTCAGCAATCTTCTGGTAATTCTCCGTGGAAAGAATTATCCACTATGTTCATTTAGCTAAAGACATTCTTGGAAAACGTCAGATTTCTATATTGAGCTCACATAAGAAGATCATCATTTAAGAGTGAGCATGTAAAACAACAAGCTGCACAGTTAGTTGTAGCATTTGTAGCAGAGATTATCCGCAGCAGGCACTTTTTGAGGTGGTTCACATTTGTTATGTTTTGTGAAACATCAACTATTGGATGGAATGGCATGACAATTGGTAAACACATTCAAGTCCTCAAGATGAACTTTGGTTATCCCTTAAATGTTCCTCTAATGTTACCAGCTGGTCAAATACTTTGGTTTATGACCAAAACCTGCAACACATATTACATTGCCATCGTCCTCAGCTTTGTGTGTACTGATAATCAGTAGATATTAGCATTACCATGCTTAACTAAGATGGTGAATATGGTAAATATTATATCTGTTTAGATATTAAAACCATCTGAAACAAAGCAGCCAGATTCTTTCTACACACTGCCAGATTGTCCATAGGTTTAAATTACACTTAAACATTGGCTCTCCAAACTATTTAGAACATTTAAAATAAAATAAAATAACCAGACGAGACTTGACAAATCAGTTACATCAGTTCTCATCGTTTGAATCAACATCCATAACATCTCATATTCATCAACACGGTTTAGAGATATTGTAGCTCCAAACAAAAGCAGATCAATAGAAATGTGTTGATTGATCAGATTAACAAAGTTTCAGGGCACTCGGAGTACGCAGACCTCTGCCAAATGCCAAATGCCCTATCTTGCAAAGGTTCATTCAGAACGTTGTTATAGGAACAAACAACTATTTAGACAATAACGTCCCACTTCCTCTGTTTGTGTTGTAATCCAAGCTTCTCTGTTCTTTGTTTTTGGTAGCACGTGCATGTTAGTGCATGTGAGTCCCTTCCTTCATGTCCCCCTGGCTGTTAACGTCGTCAACCCACAGTGGCAGGACGGCGTTGTAGCAGATGCATAACGCCCACCCTCCATTCCTAGACGCCACAATTGCGACTCAGTCACCTGCATGTCAGAGGTGAGAGCCATGTGCAGGTGATCTCGGACTCTGATGGTCGTATATAGCACCAAAGTGAACAATGTGTGTATCTGTCCCTTAATTCAGATCCGAGCCAAAATGTAATGGGTTCTTCCTTGGCCCATGCAAAATCTTTCCAAGAACTTTCATGAACATTGGGTCATTTGTCCGTTATCCTGCTGAAAAACATAACTTTACCAGAGGACCCAAAGGAAATTAGATATTTTGTTTTGATGTGGAAATAACCATGGTTATAATAATTATATTAAACGCGATGAACAGCTGCTTATTTTTCTAAGATGATGATAATTTTCAGTTCAAAGTTGGAGTCCAAGTCGCGGACTGCGATTCATGTAATCGCCACCACCACCAAGAACAAACACACACACACATAACAGACAGAAAAAAAACCACAAACCAAAGTGGCTAAATGTGGAGGTCAAACACAAATAGACAGAAGAAGGATTTCCTACCTCGACTTAGGAAACTACTCCACATCTTTGACCGGGAGACAGCTGTCTCACCTCCTCCTCTTCCTCTGCCTCCCTCTCCCCTCTATCATCTGCTCTCCCAATAACAAAAGAAAATAAAACCAAAACCAAACAGCAGAGAATCGCCAACTGACTGTCTGTCTGTGTGAACGCGGAGGGACACTTGTGTGGATAAAGGAGGGCGACCGACACACAGCGAGGAAGAGACAAAGTGTACAGTGTATTTGAATCACCGAGGTGGTGATATTCAGGGTGAGCAGTGATGACAGCCACTATGTGTCAATGGAAATCCCACTCTCCCTGTCTCTCCATCTCTGTGTTGCTCACACACTCATGATTCAAAAAAGAGGAGGCAAGGAGAAGGTTATTAAGCTAGTTATGTAATCCTCAAGAACAAAATACAAAAGAACTGCAAATACATTAACCAACAAATTATTTGATTAAAATAATCAAGACTGAAAATGAAAATGAAGGGATGAGCAACAAAATTCAAAGAGAAAGATAAAAATCAACCAAGGGGCAGAAGAGAAAGAGAAAAAAAAAGGTTAAACAAGAAAGCACGTGTACTGCCAAAGCATGATTGAAAAACAACAAATAAACCGGACTGGAAGAGCCAAACAACAGTGATCCTCTACTAGTCCTTCTTGATCTCTACCAGAGCTAACCACCATTCCTATCTTTTCTATGTTTCATACTGTACAATGACTAGTCCTCATTCTACTAGTCTGCTAGTAGACCTTGAATAGTCCTACCAGTCCCCTATCCCTTTACTAGTTCCACTGGTGTTACTGATTTTGAACTAGATCTTGACTAGTTCTTCTAATGCCTTAACTAGACCTTGACTTGTCCTTCCAGTCCTACGATCCCAACTCCCCAATACCAATCGTTTTACTAGTTCCAATGGTTTTATCAGTTTTCTACTAGACCCTGATTACTTCCACTAGTCCGACCAGTTTTCTACATAACCTTGACTAGTCCTACCGATCCCAATCCCCAATATCGATCCTTTTACTAGTTCTATCAGTTTTCTCCTAGATCTTGACTAATCCTACTACCAATCCCTTTACCAGTTCAAGCAGTTGTCTTCTAGTCCTCTATCAATCTAATCATCATCTACTATTGTCTGGTGCTTCCAAAGCCCTTACGAGACCTAGACCTGGCAGTTTTCTTCTTCACTTTGAGAAGTCCTCTCAGTCCAAGCTAGTTCTGCTTATGTTACCAGTTTTTTTACTTAACCTTAACTAGGCACCCTCCATTTCTTTTACTAGACCTTGACCTGTCCTCTACCACTCCTCCACTACTTCTGAAAACCCTACCACTTTTTTTTCTAGATCTTATAGAAACATATTGCATTACAAGTGTTCAACTGGTTGTCACAGATGTGGGTCATAGAGGCAGCATCACAGGTTCAAATCTGGTCATATACCTCCCTTCCTCCTCCTTCTGAGCCTATTGTTACCGTTGTACAACACTATGAGTGTGTGAATCTGTCATCAGAGTCTATTCATACACAGCTGAATACATCATCGCAAAACCAGACATCAACACCTGCTCAGTCTCTCCATCTCTCACACGGCTGCTACAATAGGTGTCTATTAATCTATTAATAACGTCTATTTCTCATTATGCATGAGGTATCAGCAGGACAACATGCCGACCTTTATTAGCAAAGGAGAGCTAATTAGAGCTACACACACACACACACACACGAAAACCAAAGAAAGGAAGAGGTGAGCTGATTTTGACATTTCCACTGTGCTATGAAAACAACATTGAGGCTCTCATTAAAAGGAAGCTTTATATTTTACTTTGTGAAAAAATAACCTTCAGTTCTCTCTCCAAAATGCTCCACACATCCTATTCTTATTCATATTCATTCTTCCATATTTACCGCGGTAGCCTACAACAGATTAGACACTCAAAGCACATTAGTGTTGTTGTCTTCCCAGCAACAACTCTGCCAACACCGAATACTGAAAACTAAGGAGGAGATGCTTTAATTTATAAAACTGTTATTAGTCTCATGTGAGTTAATCTATTCATTTGTACTGATGTGGATCATGGGAATTCCCTGCTTTCATTAGTGACTGAGTGTGTGTTTGGGTGTGCGTTTGAGTGTGTGTATGAGTGTTTGGGTATGTGTGTGGGAATGAGTGTGAAGGCTGCCTCCTAGTGGTCACTAACTGCCACTGAGAAGAAAACACAACTATGATATTTAGCGAGAGCAAGCACTCTATACAGAATACCTCCACTATCATGTATAAATAGAAAGGGACTCCTCACCTCCTCAGTCTGAGAAAAAACACACTTGTATACTTGTACAACACATATTCTGTGTAGCGTCCTTGTTGTTTCCACATTACGGCTTAAAGCTCATGAACACATCAAAGTCTGAAACGATTTCCAAAATCTTGAAATGGGACCATAGAGGAAATAAACTGTTAGCTTACTGTTGTGCATTTTACTAGATTATTTACTGTATTTCCTTACTAGTATGTTACATTATGACTTCTTCCTAACTTCTGGACGATGTAGGCTAACACATTTGTACAGTTAGACTATACTCTTGTGAATCCACGTTATTTGTTACTGCATTATTTATTGTTAAAATAACTTTTATCTAACTATTGTATTCGGTAGCCCGTCTTTTTCTGATATGGAGTCCCTCTCGTTGAATTTGCTGTGTTTTATCCAACACATACCTTTAAGTGTAGACGTGTGTTTAGCTTGCAGTAGCTGCTGTGCACCTACACACATAGTGTAGGCAGAAGAACTCCACCACATTGGGAAATATTGCACCTGTTAGTCCTACATTGTACATTTACTACATTTGTCTGAGAGCTATTATTACTTTGCGTAAGATTTATATATATAACAAGTAGTTAAAATTAGCATTGCAATGCTGTTTACACATTAATGCATTAGTAATATTAACCCAGTAATATAATAACAATATAACATTGACAGGATTATTCTATCCAGTGAGTGCTTTTACTTTTAACACTTTAAGTAAGTTTTTATGATGATGCTTACATACTTTTACTTAAGTAACATTTTTAATGCAGAAGTATTTTCTTACTGTTGTATTGGTACGTTCACTTAAGTGAGCGAGAACTTCTTTCATCTCTAGTGATAGTACTTACAGTGTGCAGATTATTTAAGTTATATTTGTTCATGTAAGAAGAAAAAGAACAGAAAAAAAGAAAATGTAACTTGGCTTTACACAATAATCCATATAAAATAAGCAGTTTTATATAAACATCATTGATTGTGGAGCTTGCAGATGTTGTCGAGTGACACACTAAGTATTGGTGTGATGTCATCTGACCTGACTGCTGATAGGCTGCTCAGCCAGCCAGGTCACTGACACACACACACACACACACACACATACACACACACAAACACCCTGGCCTGGAGGAGCTGAGTTCAGGCCAAAGAGCTTTTCATGGTCGAGCGAGCATCACGTAATGGAGAGAGAGAGAGAGAGAGATGACCATTCAGACTGAGTGGTGTGTGTGTGTGTGTGTGTGTGTGTGTGTGTGTGTGTGTGTGTGTGTGTGTGTGTGTGTGTGTGTGTGTGTGTGTCCAGTAGGAGAGATTTAATCTTTAATCAGTCTTATTGAAGCCTGTACACTGATATGGGCATATAGTATGTAATTACAGCTGCTACAGTGAGATTGTCTTTCGGTTTCTCCTGACATCATCCTCCCACGTACTGTAATTAGGTGTGTGTGTGGATGTATGTTTGTTTGTGTATATTTCCTGGTTTTTTTTCGCTTGTTTGTCTTTTTCTTGTCAAACCTGGAAGTCAGCTCCACTCAGGACTAAAATGACAGATTTTCCATTGAAGTTCTGCATTGTGATTTTTGATCAAGAAAAAGGGTTAACTAACTGTACCACTGTAATACAAGGTGATTCACATCAAGGTGTTATCACTGGAGATTTTTGTGGAGACAGACACATAACATATAACATATAACATAAAGATTAAATGTTTTTCTTTGAGAAACGTCTGTGTGGTTTATGAGCAGTGCTATGTCCCAGTTTAATGGCCCCCTGCTGTCTGCTCCACTTTAACTCCTTTGCATCTCACAGCGCACTCTCACTCTGTTGACCAGCAGTTTGACTTTAAAAACTCGGTCTGAATCGCTGAAGACGCTTTGAAACTGTTTCAGTCACAGCTGATTACAGAACCAAAGAGGATCAAACAATGTGGAAAGCTCCAACTGTAATTTCAGCAGCAGAGGGGGGCTGGAAGTAGTTATAAACCATCTGCAATGAATAGGCCATGATAAATAAATAAAATAGACCATTTCATTAAACTTTAAAGTTATTTAATGTAATATCAGAGCTAATACAATAAGACACAAACACTCATATGATGTATTATTGCCCAACATATAGGAAGATAAACTATCTTTATGTTAAAATAAATAGTTTGACTTTCTTGGAAATACGCTTACTCGCTTAGAGGATAATACCAATACCACTCATGTGTCTTTGTATTAAATATGAAGGTACAACCAGCAGCCAGTTTAGCATTAAAACTGGAAACAGAGGAAAACAGCTTGTGACACTTTCTGATTTTGTAACTGCACAACGATTTCAGCTCTTCAACATGTCTGACAGGTGTTTGGGTGGAGCTAACAATACCCATAAAGATGCTGAGTATAAAACTGCAGTGATGATCTGAGTTAATGCAGGGTCAGTGAATTCTTTCAGGGGTCAATCTGACACACACATACACACACACTCTCTCTATTACCTCTCCCCGATGGCAGCAGCTGTTGATGATGGATGAGCCAAAGTCACTCTCATTCAGCAGACAGTCATTCAGTCTTTACAAATGAATGTCATGTTTAGCACTTAATGTCCCTTTGGTGAAAGTGACAACACGCATATATTTCTGTGATTTTGTTTGGACTACTCATTTCCTCTCATGCAGGTACAGAATTTACATGCATGTCTGCTGTAGTCTTTGTGGTGCGTTCAAGTGCAACTTCTAATGTGTGATGAATCAGTCATTGTCAGCACAGTACAGCAGGAGAAGAAGAAACAGTAGTATCACTCGTCCTACCTGCAGCTGTGCTTGATGGAGCGCTTAGGCATGAACTGAAGCCTGGTGTCAGAGTTAGTCCAGCAGGCTGGGAGCTGAGCCCTGTGGCCTGGAGGAGGGACCTAGACTGAGTCCCTGCTGAAATCAAAGACATCAAGACCAAATAGATCAAACAAAGCTTTGTGTGATACCTAATGTAACATCAGTAGCCTTTTCCCTTGTGCCTGGCCATGACGCATATAATCCAAACACAGCTACATTTTCTCACACTGTGCAAATCAGCTGTATCCATGCATGTCATTTGAAAATAGCTATATATTATATGCTATGTATTTCTAGTGGTAAAAGAGAGTAAGGTGTAGTGCAGCTCATGCTTTGTGTTAGCCAAGCAAGCTGACAATCAGCAATGGTTGAAATAAAGCAACAATGTAATAGTCGAGTTTGGTTTTCAAATTTGGTGGTAGCAGTCAACAATTAACTGCCACTTTACTTACATATGTTTTTCTGTACAATGTAAATTTCCCCGTTGTGGGACTAATAAAGGAATTCTGATTCTGATTCTGAATGTTTTATTATTGCCTCATAAGCTGATTGTTCAAAACTACTCATGCAAATACTACAATGACATGACGGTAGTGTTCGTAGTGTACCTCCTGTCTCCCTAGCCTCGAGCTGTCTCACTCTCCGGAGGTGAGACCTGCCATTGTAGTGCAGTTGGGCCTGAGCGTCAGTGGTAAGCTGCAGGTTACACACCTCACACAGCGAGAAGGCCCCGCCCTGACCTAGGAGAAAGAAAATAACAGGGATGAGTCAGACTGTAGGAAAAAACTACAAGGATGAGTCCGGTTGTAGGAGAAAACTACAAGGATGAGTCAGACTGTAAGAGAAAACTACAAGGATGAGTCAGACTGTAAGAGAAAACTACAAGGATGAGTCAGACTGCACAAGAAAACTACAAGGATGAGCCAGACTGTAAGAGAAAACTACAAGGATGAGCCAGACTGTAAGAGAAAACTACAAGGATGAGCCAGACTGTAAGAGAAAACTACAAGGATGAGTCAGACTGCACAAGAAAACTACAAGGATGAGTTGGAATGACAGGATATACAGAGCATTGGTGCTGGAACATGTAAATCACCTGGGGATGGAGTCTGCTGGACGGAGAGACTGATGGTTGTTGATGTTGGGGGGTCCATCAGCTCTTGACACATCCCTCCAAAGCCAAAGATCTGCTCCCTCTCCATGAGCTGAGAAGGACTAAAAGGAGTCTTCATCCCTGACGAAGAAGAAGAGAGAAACAGACATGACGATCACTATTGTTCCTTAATTTTCATGAAGGAAAACTATTAAATCAGCACCCGAGATGCCCACACATAATGTAATATAAGTCTTTAAAATACGTGATACAAAGTGGGAAACACTTTACTTTTAGAATTCACAAGCACTACATAAAGGTTTAATAAATGGTTTATAACAGCGTACAATGTACGTGTACCCACAAGATGAGTTATAATTGCTTACAAATACATTAATAATGACATTTTCAAAGATTTCTTATATATTTTGAATAAACTGTCTGAACGAGCAAAACAGCTAACAACGTGGAACCTGACAATTAGCAAGCTCGTTAGCTCTGAGACCTCCTTCTTCAAAACATTTTAATGAAAGAAATGAAGTACAATCCAGAGAACAAAATGCCAGCGGGGGAGTAAACTGCCCAGTACATAAAAAAACTAAAAAGAAGCTCACAGACCAAATTGCTGCGGAGTATTGCCAGCATGTTGCCGGGTGGCTGGCTGGTGTGTTAGCGGTTACTGTGCCAGCTACAGTAGTGAGGATGAATTTCACTGTGCCACTTTTTGTTGTGCCCAGGCCCTGAACAGGTGATGATCTACCATAGTCAGCAGCTAAAAACAGCTCTTTCAAAAATCCATGGTATGACAAAAATTTAAAATTCACAAAAACACCATATCTGTTGATAGAAGAGATACATCATCATACAGTCCCCACAATCAGGTGATTATATATAAGCAGCCTATATAAATAATCATTTATTACACATTTACAGGATTTACTCTGCAACATAGGTTTAACTTACCTTTTTATGGGTTTATTGGGTTTTATAGCCCTCAACTAATCTAGACATGTGCAGATGGATGTTTCTTTACTCAATTCAAGAAGTTATGTGGTGTAGAAATGCAGGAAATTTCTCTTAAATTACAGACACCATGACCCCTCGCCAAATATGTATATTTCAAACTGTGCTCCCCCATTTAAAAACATAACCCGCCAATGGACAGGAGTGAGGCCTGAACGGCAGCGGATGCAGAGTGTGAAACATCAAACGCTCACAGGGAGAGTGATGAAGTAATGAGTAAGAGGAGCGAGGAAGGATGACATATGTATGTATGTGTGTGCCTGTGTGGAGTGTGTGTGTGTGTGTATGTGTGTGTGTGTGTGTGTGTGTGTGTGTGTGTGTGTGTGTGTGTCTGTAGGTCAGTCCATGACTGTGTCCATCTGTTGTCCTGTCAGCTCTGCCAAGTCACATGACCTCTGACAGGACACACACACCCACTGGTTTTTTCATATTCAGTTAGATTTATTGCCCTGGCCTACATACATTACTACTGTATTTAAATTCTCTTTAGGGATTTGGATCAGATTTGGATCAGATTTGGATCAGATTTGGATCAACTCATTAAGGCTGTAATGGCACACCATTGTCTAATGGCACCAAAAAAATAGTTACCTACCGATAATGTTTATTTCATAGGATGGTATAGCTGCTATACCATCCTATGACATGCTATACTATAGCAGCTGCTGGTGCCCATAAGGAAATCCATGTCTCTTGTATCAACATCCACACACCAGCTATACCAGCCATGCTAATTTACTTATATTTAAACCCTCCGGGGCAAATTCATGTTTTTGGTCTATATGAATAAAATTGACTTGAACTGTCTTGACATTTAGCCAATCAGAAAGCCACTACTGTTATGCCATGGCCTTGGGTCGGCGTGGGATGAATTGAGAACCGTACAGCAGCTATGCAGATTTGTTCCTGGTTCACAAAGTGTTCTGAAAGAAAAGATACAAGTCATCTTCAGAGAGTTGTGAAGTGGGAGCAGCTATTTCGTATCCCATTAATTTCTCCCATAGACAATGTTACATACATCTCCAGGTTGAATTAGCAGTATAAAAGTTTAACAACTGTGTTGTAAATATCTAGTGAAAGTGACAGTACAAGTGTGTTTACATAAAAATGAGAAGTTAACTTCGACTCTCAAGCCACATTTTGGCAAGAGCTTAAAATTCTGTTATATGCGGCGCTATCGGCGTGTGGAAGCTAAAGATTATGGTGAAGAGAAGACTGATTTTACAATATGTGGCTCAAATTAATTAACTTTTGATTATGGGTAAATTTTGGATGATTCAGCAACGATGGTGATGTATTTTCCCTATAACTCTGATTCACACCTCTAACTGGCTTCTTGTTCATACATTTGCAGCCGAGGCTTATGGGTATTGTAGCATTTAGAGCCGTCTGCCAAGACAAACTGACGGACAAAACATGATTTCTCAGAAAACAACTGAAATAATTAAAACCGGGGGTCAGAACGCAAACCTATATAATAGGGTTGTTACATTGTCTGGGAGAGTCCCATGTTTCTATGTTAAGTAACATTGAGGATATTGTTTAAAGAATCATTTGAAATGGGAAAACAAAATCAGTAGGGCTGTCGAATCAGCGCGTTAATTTCGATTAATTAATCACAGAATAAATTTTGTTTGAGTGTTCGGACTGAAAGGGAAAATAAGTGTGACATTTATGCTCTATAAAGTAGAGTACTTATAGTACTTATAGTACTTATAGTACTTTCTGCTAATAATCCCACAATGAAATGCGACGCTTCACCACATGATGCAAAATGATGGTGTGTATGAGTTTATGCTTACTGCTCAGTAATGAATAAACTATTCGTTATAGAATAATCAATGAACTAGGGAACAATTGTTTTACTTCCGAAACTTGGTTAATGGGTTCTGCAATACTTAGAATCATACCATATAACAAATTAATGTGGTATATATATAGCATGGTTATCCTAGAGACTCCCCCGTTCTCTCTCTCGCTCTCTCTCCCCCCTCCCCCCCAGCTGGTTGTTAGTAGTCGACTTTATGTTCTGCAGACAGCTGGTTAATCTGCCACTGTGATGAATTAGCTACAAAATGCACACACATACACACACACAGAGCCAGCTGATGCTGACATCAGCTTTAGCGAGGGGAGGATTAAATATATCTGCTCTATTGAGCTGGGAATTACTCACTATACACACACACACACACACACACAGGTAAATACATACATACTCACACTCTCTCACACACACACACACACACACACACACACACACACACACACACACACACACACTCACACACACACACACACACACACATACACATACATACAGAAAGTAAAAGCTAGTCAGTGAACTGAACATTCAGCATTAAAATGAAATGAAATATACGTATTTACCTTTTCTCCTGTGTTATGTGTTTGAGTCTAATCCAGGCTGACCAGGCAGTCAGTAATCATAGAGGCCAGCTGTGGGTTATAATCCCCCCCACACACACACACACACACACACACACACACACACACACAGCAGTCAAGCAACAATATGAATTCTGGTTGAAGAGGAGCAGGAGTATTTCTTTTCAGCGTCATCTCCACGACTTAAATATCAACACACGGTGGAACATAGTGATATCATACATTCACTGCACAAGAAACAGCGCTGTGCTGCAAAGTTTGGGGATCCTTTTGAGGCTTTAGATACTGTTGACAGCTGCATTTTATTTAAACTACTCTGCCTTGTTTTGGATGTTTTTGCTTAAAACTAGTTTCACGCATTTGTGTCTGATAGAGCACATGCGATCTGTACATCTCACTCGTAAACACACATAATGCTCACTGTAGTGACTCACTATGAATTACACGTTTTTATGCATGAAAATGCATTACACTTAAACACTTACACACCATCATTATTGGTATTATCGGTGCATCACTATGTACTTCACTTTACTTAACACATACAACGATAACTTACAGTATGATACTCCATGGACCATTATATTATATTATGAGTCCTGACTACAGTTGATTGTTGAGGTGAGTATAGGCATAATGTTTTATAAGCCCCATCAGTCAACCTAGTTTATTCAAGAGCAGCCATAAATCATAAATTATTGTAAGCCACATCTATAATGTTTTATGACGGGCGTATTTTACCTTAAGAAAAGCATTATTAAATGTTTTTAAAGGATACTGTACATGCAAATAAGATGCATAATACATCCAATGTCACACCAGGGGAGGGGGAATTACTTTTTAGAATTTATTTTTGTTCTCCCTAACAGAGCAAATCTATTTTCTTGAAAAAATATGTAACCACTCATCTCTACTCACTATGATGAACTACCATTAACAGTACTTGACTGTTGTCGGGTGAAAACCTTTTATGTCCAAAAAGTGTGTCAGCTTTACAGGAACTAACAGGAGAACTGCAGTTATTGTGTGTGTTATTGTTCAGTGGGGTATGAACGCGTTTATAAGCCATTGTTCAGGTCGGAAGAAGAGGCGTGTTACATCCTTTAACCTATCTGACAACATGGAAATCACTACACATGTTACATGAGATACAAGGTTTACGCCATCAGATATCTTATCTAATCTAATCTTTTCTTATTTTTAATGTCAGCAAGTGGACAAAAGAGGGGCTCATCTGATTGGTCGAAAGCTCTGAATCTTGTTAGTGTAAATGATAAAGAGATGGAGATATTGAGGGAGCACTAATGTATGTCCCTGTTCCCTGCAAGAGACTGTACAACACACACACAAACACACACTCACAGTAACCTGAGGGTACGACGGGACAAAGAAACTAATGGAGATGTGAAAAGACAGAGAGAGAGGTCTTAGAGTGGCTGTCCCTTCCCCTGAGGCCAGTAGCTGGTAATGACAGTGGTCAAAGACACACACGCACACACACACACACACCCACACACACACACAGTGAACAGAGCAGTGGCCGGCAGCAGCAGTGATGCTTTAACAGACTACTAGATACAGTTTGATGTTTGTATATCCGTCCCTGCAGTAATCTCAGATCCTACATTCAGAAGAAACGGGTGAAAACTCAAACCGCTGCCTCACAAACAGCTTGATACAATTCAGAAAGAAAATATGACACATTTTACAAATTATTTCCATTTCTCTCAAACAGTAATCCTTCTGAGAAGCAGCGATATAAATCGAGGTCAAATAAAATCATATGCATTCATATCTGATGGTGTATTGTTTACTTTTGAAGAAGTCCACTCATGTAGTTTCCTCCAAGGCTGTGTATGACCTCCAACAGGCTCCGCAGGTTCCATTTCATTTAATTTCTAACCTCAAAACTTCAAAGTGGAGCAGCTCTGACCTGAAACCACAAACTTAACAATGGTTTTATGAAGCTTGCGAGGAGGAAGGAACTTGCTGACAGGCTAAATTCAGGGCAAAAAACTTTCATATAGTTTATTTCTTTTCCTGACTCGCTCTTCACACAACAACTCACATTTCGCCTACAAAACAAAACTGCTTTAAGGTTGTTCTAACCTAAATTTACAGTAAGAATGCTTTAAAGAAAAGTATTATTAGCTACTACTCTACCTCTACTGCAGGAAAACTATGATAACTATAATTTGTGATAAGTGGATGGTCTGTTTCTCTGGTCGCCCTGAAAACATTGTCGCCAATTCGACAGCACGATGCAGCAAAACAAAACATAAATATATGAACAAAACAGAACTGGGTTACAAAACAAAAGAAGTTTCAACACACTTAAAACAACAAACCCGCCAGGCATCTTCCCCCGTTCACAGTAATTGGAGAAAGGGACAGGCGTAAAACAAATTAATACATTTTTCCGAGCATCACAAACAATCAGTAATGACTATGTTATCAGAATGTAATCCATAAAACACAATACATGTGTCTACTCTAGAAGAGCTGTATAAATGAATTTTTCCATACCATTCATGCGTGCAGTGAGCCGGCAGGAAGTCAGCCAGCTCGGCCAGAGGAGGTCTCTCACGTGCATGCTCTGTAGGCCCAAAAACATGGCAGTCTAAGAAAGTCTGGAAAACTTTGCCAAAGACAATCTAGGTAAGCAAATTTGGCAAATTTTCCAAAAGCAGTGAAGGGTAGTCATACAATTATGTATCTGGTTGTTACCGATCTGAGCCCCCTATCGACATGGCACTGTCTGTGCCTTCCAAAATTGTTAGAAATCAATGTTGCTGTTTTATGAAGTGACAACACTATGGTTAAGGTTTTGGTTTGTACATCATGGTTTGGGTTAAAAGGACTACTTTATAATGGTTATGGGAGCTTTGTCCTCATGATGACAATAATAAACACTTATGATTATTAAGAGGTTATGATTATAGACTGATCGTGGTCATGGTTGAAAGAAAACAGTTGGTTTGAAACAGGGATTAAACAGCGGTCTTCCATATTAAAGTCCCCTTATTCCTCCTACTTCATTACACTGCATGTGTATTGTCAAACTGTTAAATGTGTTTCTCAATTTGCTCTCAGGGCCACTGAAAGCCTCTCTTTCTGTTGTATTATGTAATCTTAAAGCGCAGAGTCAGTGCACCTAGAAAGAAAGCCAAATATCCCTCTTAAGTTTTACACTTCCCTTCCACTTCATGTGTGTTATATAATCAGTAGCATACTGTATATAAAACCGTACAAGCTTCACAGTGACACTAACAACAACCAGTCAGATCGCATTCATGTTCAGCCTGCAGTGGATCTGAAGACCTGCAGGAGGCCGTAACCTGAAGACACGTGAGCTGCTTTCCATTCAGCTAATTATGCTTCCTTCTTCTTCCAGACAACCACAAAGAAATCAACTGAGGTTCTCCATCATCAAAGACGTTCCAACTCTAACGTTATTCATGTGCATTAATCAAATTAAAATGAATACATGAATCCTAAATCTCTGTAACTTTTCACTGTCCAATTTTTCTTCTTTTCTTTCTTCCATGACAAACGCATTTTGTCTAATTAAGGAAAAGGACGTGTCCTATCCAAAGTTGTCCTAAACAGCTGCACAGTCATGTGATTAGTCCAAAAATGTCAGTCTGAATACTATCAGACTTACTTTACCTGCAAACCTTCACAAAAAAATAGATACATACAGTACGTTCTGTCATTTTCTTAAATAAACAAATTGTAATTGTCTTCAGGTGGTTATATCAGTCATATTTTAGGATACTTTGGAGCAGCAGTCATCCCATGTAATTATAGGCATTACATTGTTGTAATTCAATTGTACTTTGTTTAAGACTAATGTCATAGAGAATGTATTTAATTTGCATTTGTCATTTTACATTATTTAATTTAGTATGAGTTATAGTATTTTGAAGTCTCAGCTCTAGTGCCATTGGGCTGCTGTCGTGTGAGTAAGACAAGCAAGCGAGCATGAACACTTTAATGCTCAGGTGAAAGATTCATGCTGGTCACAACGGACTTACATTTTGGTTGTAAGGAAACCAGAAGACCTCCCTCTTTCGTAGCATGCAGCCAACAAGATATTGTAGTTTTGTTGGTCTATATTTGCTCTGGTAAATGTTATTCCACATGCGGTGCATGCTATTGTTTGTGTAACATGGGCTTTATTTTTCTCGTTTATACCTTGTGTTTATGTTTAGTTTCACGGGGGATTTGGAGAAGAGCAGATTCAGAGAAACCTGTAAGAAAGAAAGAAACTCTGTGAGTGTTCTTTATTTTCCGTCTCCTCAACATGAAGTTAAATGGAAAAGCCCCGAGGCAGACAGGTGGAACGGCAGTCCAGCTTCCTGTCCGTTTGTTTTCCGGTTGTCATGGAAGCCCTGTGTGGTAACAACACAACTGGTGATGTCAATGTGGTCAGACCACTGGGAAACTATGACACACACACACACACACACACACACACAAACACACACACACAGATGAAAGGGGACCTCTGCAGTCTCTCTGTTCTCCGTCCACATTCGCACTTTTCTGTCCAGGTGGTTTCTAAAACGACTCTTTCTTTACTGTCCAACATGA